>NW_027150223.1:0-58874 GCF_031143425.1 Pleurodeles waltl
AGGCCTACCCACGCAAGTGAGGTATCATTTTTATCGGGAGACTTGGGGGAACGCTGGGTGGAAGGAAATTTGTAGCTCCTCTCAGATTCCAGAACTTTCTGCCACAGAAATGTAAGGAACATGTGTTTTTTTAGCCAAATTTTGAGGTTTGCAAAGGATTCTGGGTAACAGAACCTGGTCCGTGCCCCGCAAGTCACCCCTCCTTGGATTCCCCTAGGTCTCTAGTTTTCAGAAATGCACAGGTTTGGTAGGTTTCCCTACGTGCCGGCTGAGCTAGAGGCCAAAATCTACAGGTAGGCACTTCGCAAAAAACACCTCTGTTTTTTTCCAAAATTTAGGATGTGTCCACGTTGCGCTTTGGGGTGTTTCCTGTCGCTGGCGCTAGGCCTACCCACGCAAGTGAGGTATCATTTTTATCGGGAGACTTGGGGGAACGCTGGGTGGAAGGAAATTTGTAGCTCCTCTCAGATTCCAGAACTTTCTGCCACAGAAATGTGAGGAACATGTGTTTTTTTAGCCAAATTTTGAGGTTTGCAAAGGATTCTGGGTAACAGAACCTGGTCCGAGCCCCGCAAGTCACCCGTCCTTGGATTCCCCTAGGTCTCTAGTTTTCAGAAATGCACAGGTTTGGTAGGTTTCCCTAGGTGCCGGATGAGCTAGAGGCCAAAATCTACAGGTAGGCACTTCGCAAAAAACACCTCTGTTTTTTCCCAAAATTTAGGATGTGTCCACGTTGCGCTTTGGGGTGTTTCCTGTCGCCGGCGCTAGGCCTACCCACGCAAGTGAGGTATCATTTTTATCGGGAGACTTGGGGGAACACTGGGTGGAAGGAAATTTGTAGCTCCTCTCAGATTCCAGAACTTTCTGCCACAGAAATGTGAGGAACATGTGTTTTTTTAGCCAAATTTTGAGGTTTGCAAAGGATTCTGGGTAACAGAACCTGGTCCGAGCCCCGCAAGTCACCCCTCCTTGGATTCCCCTAGGTCTCTAGTTTTCAGAAATGCACAGGTTTGGTAGGTTTCCCTAGGTGCCGGATGAGCTAGAGGCCAAAATCTACAGGTAGGCACTTCGCAAAAAACACCTCTGTTTTTTCCCAAAATTTAGGATGTGTCCACGTTGCGCTTTGGGGTGTTTCCTGTCGCCGGCGCTAGGCCTACCCACGCAAGTGAGGTATCATTTTTATCGGGAGACTTGGGGGAACACTGGGTGGAAGGAAATTGGTAGCTCCTCTCAGATTCCAGAACTTTCTGCCACAGAAATGTGAGGAACATGTGTTTTTTTAGCCAAGTTTTGAGGTTTGCAAAGGATTCTGGGTAACAGAACCTGGTCCGAGCCCCGCAAGTCACCCCTCCTTGGATTCCCCTAGGTCTCTAGTTTTCAGAAATGCACAGGTTTGGTAGGTTTCCCTAGGTGCCGGCTGAGCTAGAGGCCAAAATCTACAGGTAGGCACTCCGCAAAAAAACACCTCTGTTTATTCCCAAAATTTAGGATGTGTCCACGTTGCGCTTTCAGGTGTTTCCTGTCGCCGGCGCTAGGCCTACCCATGCAAGTGAGGTATCATTTTTATCGGGAGACTTGGGGAACGCTGGGTGGAAGGAAATTTGTAGCTCCTCTCAGATTCCAGAACTTTCTGCCACAGAAATGTGAGGAACATGTGTTTTTTTAGCCAAATTTTGAGGTTTGCAAAGGATTCTGGGTAACAGAACCTGGTCCGAGCCCCGCAAGTCACCCCTCCTTTGATTTCCCTAGGTCTCTAGTTTTCAGAAATGCACAGGTTTGGTAGGTTTCCCTAGGTGCCGGCTGAGCTAGAGGCCAAAATCTACAGGTAGGCACTTCGCAAAAAACACCTCTGTTTTTTTCCAAAATTTAGGATGTGTCCACGTTGCGCTTTGGGGTGTTTCCTGTCGCTGGCGCTAGGCCTACCCACGCAAATGAGGTATCATTTTTATCGGCAGACGTGGGGGAACGCTGGGTGGAAGGAAATTTGTAGCTCCTCTCAGATTCCAGAACTTTCTGCCACAGAAATGTGAGGAACATGTGTTTTTTTAGCCAAATTTTGAGGTTTGCAAAGGATTCTGGGTAACAGAACCTGGTCCGAGCCCCGCAAGTCACCCCTCCTTGGATTCCCCTAGGTCTCTAGTTTTCAGAAATGCACAGGTTTGGTAGGTTTCCCTAGGTGCCGGCTGAGCTAGAGGCCAAAATCTACAGGTAGGCACTTCGCAAAAAACACCTCTGTTTTTTCCCAAAATTTAGGATGTGTCCACGTTGCGCTTTGGGGTGTTTCCTGTCGCCGGCGCTAGGCCTACCCACGCAAGTGAGGTATCATTTTTATCGGGAGACTTGGGGGAACGCTGGGTGGAAGGAAATTTGTAGCTCCTCTCAGATTCCAGAACTTTCTGCCACAGAAATGTGAGGAACATGTGTTTTTTTAGCCAAATTTTGAGGTTTGCAAAGGATTCTGGGTAACAGAACCTGGTCCGAGCCCCGCAAGTCACCCCTCCTTGGATTCCCCTAGGTCTCTAGTTTTCAGAAATGCACAGGTTTGGTAGGTTTCCCTAGGTGCCGGCTGAGCTAGAGGCCAAAATCTACAGGTAGGCACTTCGCAAAAAACACCTCTGTTTTTTCCAAAATTTAGGATGTGTCCACGTTGCGCTTTGGGGTGTTTCCTGTCGCCGGCGCTAGGCCTACCCACGCAAGTGAGGTATCATTTTTATCGGGAGACTTGGGGGAACACTGGGTGGAAGGAAATTTGTAGCTCCTCTCAGATTCCAGAACTTTCTGCCACAGAAATGTGAGGAACATGTGTTTTTTTAGCCAAATTTTGAGGTTTGCAAAGGATTCTGGGTAACAGAACCTGGTCCGAGCCCCGCAAGTCACCCCACCTTGGATTCCCCTAGGTCTCTAGTTTTCAGAAATGCACAGGTTTGGTAGGTTTCCCTAGGTGCCGGCTGAGCTAGAGGCCAAAATCTACAGGTAGGCACTTCGCAAAAAACACCTCTGTTTTTTTCCAAAATTTAGGATGTGTCCACGTTGCGCTTTGGGGTGTTTCCTGTCGCCGGCGCTAGGCCTACCCACGCAAGTGAGGTATCATTTTTATCGGGAGACTTGGGGAACGCTGGGTGGAAGGAAATTTGTAGCTCCTCTCAGATTCCAGAACTTTCTGCCACAGAAATGTGAGGAACATGTGTTTTTTTAGCCAAATTTTGAGGTTTGCAAAGGATTCTGGGTAACAGAACCTGGTCCGAGCCCCGCAAGTCACCCCTCCTTGGATTCCCCTAGGTCTCTAGTTTTCAGAAATGCACAGGTTTGGTAGGTTTCCCTAGGTGCCGGCTGAGCTAGAGGCCAAAATCTACAGGTAGGCACTTCGCAAAAAACACATCTGTTTTTTCCCAAAATTTAGGATGTGTCCACGTTGCGCTTTCGGGTGTTTCCTGTCGCCGGCGCTAGGCCTACCCACGCAAGTGAGGTATCATTTTTATCGGGAGACGTGGGGGAACGCTGGGTGGAAGGAAATTTGTAGCTCCTCTCAGATTCCAGAACTTTCTGCCACAGAAATGTGAGGAACATGTGTTTTTTAGCCAAATTTTGAGGTTTGCAAAGGAATCTGGGTAACAGAACCTGGTCCGAGCCCCGCAAGTCACCCCTCCTTGGATTCCCCTAGGTCTCTAGTTTTCAGAAATGCACAGGTTTGGTAGGTTTCCCTAGGTGCCGGCTGAGCTAGAGGCCAAAATCTACAGGTAGGCACTTCGCAAAAAACACCTCTTTTTTTTTCCAAAATTTAGGATGTGTCCACGTTGCGCTTTGGGGTGTTTCCTGTCGCCGGCGCTAGGCCTACCCACGCAAATGAGGTATCATTTTTATCGGGAGACGTGGGGAACGCTGGGTGGAAGGAAATTTGTAGCTCCTCTCAGATTCCAGAACTTTCTGCCACAGAAATGTGAGGAATATGTGTTTTTTTAGCCAAATTTTGAGGTTTGCAAAGGATTCTGGGTAACAGAACCTGGTCCGAGCCCCGCAAGTCACCCCTTCTTGGATTCCCCTAGGTCTCTAGTTTTCAGAAATGCACAGGTTTGGTAGGTTTCCCTAGGTGCCGGCTGAGCTAGAGGCCAAAATCTACAGGTAGGCACTTCGCAAAAAACACCTCTGTTTTTTCCCAAAATTTACGATGTGTCCACGTTGCGCTTTGGTGTGTTTCCTGTCGCCGGCGCTAGGCCTACCCACGCAAATGAGGTATCATTTTTATCGGGAGACGTGGGGGAACGCTGGGTGGAAGGAAATTTGTAGCTCCTCTCAGATTCCAGAACTTTCTGCCACAGAAATGTGAGGAACATGTGTTTTTTTAGCCAAATTTTGAGGTTTGCAAAGGATTCTGGGTAACAGAACCTGGTCCGAGCCCCGCAAGTCACCCCTCCTTGGATTCCCCTAGGTCTCTAGTTTTCAGAAATGCACAGGTTTGGTAGGTTTCCCTAGGTGCCGGCTGAGCTAGAGGTCAAAATCTACAGGTAGGCACTTCGCAAAAAACACCTCTGTTTTTTCCCAAAATTTAGGATGTGTCCACGTTGCGCTTTGGGGTGTTTCCTGTCGCCGGCGCTAGGCCTACCCACGCAAGTGAGGTATCATTTTTATCGGGAGACTTGGGGGAACGCTGGGTGGAAGGAAATTTGTAGCTCCTCTCAGATTCCAGAACTTTCTGCCACAGAAATGTGAGGAACATGTGTTTTTTTAGCCAAATTTTGAGGTTTGCAAAGGATTCTGGGTAACAGAACCTGGTCCGAGCCCCGCAAGTCACCCCTCCTTGGATTCCCCTAGGTCTCTAGTTTTCAGAAATGCACAGGTTTGGTAGGTTTCCCTGGGTGCCGGCTGAGCTAGAGGCCAAAATCTACAGGTAGGCACTTTGCAAAAAACACCTCTGTTTTTTTCCAAAATTTAGGATGTGTCCACGTTGCGCTTTGGAGTGTTTCCTGTCGCCGGCGCTAGGCCTACCCACGCAAGTGAGGTATCATTTTTATCGGGAGACTTGGGGGAACGCTGGGTGGAAGGAAATTTGTAGCTCCTCTCAGATTCCAGAACTTTCTGCCACAGAAATGTAAGGAACATGTGTTTTTTTAGCCAAATTTTGAGGTTTGCAAAGGATTCTGGGTAACAGAACCTGGTCCGTGCCCCGCAAGTCACCCCTCCTTGGATTCCCCTAGGTCTCTAGTTTTCAAAAATGCACAGGTTTGGTAGGTTTCCCTACGTGCCGGCTGAGCTAGAGGCCAAAATCTACAGGTAGGCACTTCGCAAAAAACACCTCTGTTTTTTTCCAAAATTTAGGATGTGTCCACGTTGCGCTTTGGGGTGTTTCCTGTCGCTGGCGCTAGGCCTACCCACGCAAGTGAGGTATCATTTTTATCGGGAGACTTGGGGGAACGCTGGGTGGAAGGAAATTTGTAGCTCCTCTCAGATTCCAGAACTTTCTGCCACAGAAATGTGAGGAACATGTGTTTTTTTAGCCAAATTTTGAGGTTTGCAAAGGATTCTGGGTAACAGAACCTGGTCCGAGCCCCGCAAGTCACCCCTCCTTGGATTCCCCTAGGTCTCTAGTTTTCAGAAATGCACAGGTTTGGTAGGTTTCCCTAGGTGCCGGATGAGCTAGAGGCCAAAATCTACAGGTAGGCACTTCGCAAAAAACACCTCTGTTTTTTCCCAAAATTTAGGATGTGTCCACGTTGCGCTTTGGGGTGTTTCCTGTCGCCGGCGCTAGGCCTACCCACGCAAGTGAGGTATCATTTTTATCGGGAGACTTGGGGGAACACTGGGTGGAAGGAAATTTGTAGCTCCTCTCAGATTCCAGAACTTTCTGCCACAGAAATGTGAGGAACATGTGTTTTTTTAGCCAAATTTTGAGGTTTGCAAAGGATTCTGGGTAACAGAACCTGGTCCGAGCCCCGCAAGTCACCCCTCCTTGGATTCCCCTAGGTCTCTAGTTTTCAGAAATGCACAGGTTTGGTAGGTTTCCCTAGGTGCCGGCTGAGCTAGAGGCCAAAATCTACAGGTAGGCACTTCGCAAAAAACACCTCTGTTTTTTTCCAAAATTTAGGATGTGTCCACGTTGCGCTTTGGGGTGTTTCCTGTCGCCGGCGCTAGGCCTACCCACGCAAGTGAGGTATCATTTTTATCGGGAGACTTGGGGGAACACTGGGTGGAAGGAAATTGGTAGCTCCTCTCAGATTCCAGAACTTTCTGCCACAGAAATGTGAGGAACATGTGTTTTTTAGCCAAATTTTGAGGTTTGCAAAGGATTCTGGGTAACAGAACCTGGTCCGAGCCCCGCAAGTCACCCCTCCTTGGATTCCCCTAGGTCTCTAGTTTTCAGAAATGCACAGGTTTGGTAGGTTTCCCTAGGTGCCGGCTGAGCTAGAGGCCAAAATCTACAGGTAGGCACTCCGCAAAAAACACCTCTGTTTATTCCCAAAATTTAGGATGTGTCCACGTTGCACTTTCAGGTGTTTCCTGTCGCCGGCGCTAGGCCTACCCATGCAAGTGAGGTATCATTTTTATCGGGAGACTTGGGGGAACGCTGGGTGGAAGGAAATTTGTAGCTCCTCTCAGATTCCAGAACTTTCTGCCACAGAAATGTGAGGAACATGTGTTTTTTTAGCCAAATTTTGAGGTTTGCAAAGGATTCTGGGTAACAGAACCTGGTCCGAGCCCCGCAAGTCACCCCTCCTTTGATTCCCCTAGGTCTCTAGTTTTCAGAAATGCACAGGTTTGGTAGGTTTCCCTAGGTGCCGGCTGAGCTAGAGGCCAAAATCTACAGGTAGGCACTTCGCAAAAAACACCTCTGTTTTTTTCCAAAATTTAGGATGTGTCCACGTTGCGCTTTGGGGTGTTTCCTGTCGCTGGCGCTAGGCCTACCCACGCAAATGAGGTATCATTTTTATCGGCAGACGTGGGGGAACGCTGGGTGGAAGGAAATTTGTAGCTCCTCTCAGATTCCAGAACTTTCTGCCACAGAAATGTGAGGAACATGTGTTTTTTTAGCCAAATTTTGAGGTTTGCAAAGGATTCTGGGTAACAGAACCTGGTCCGAGCCCCGCAAGTCACCCCTCCTTGGATTCCCCTAGGTCTCTAGTTTTCAGAAATGCACAGGTTTGGTAGGTTTCCCTAGGTGCCGGCTGAGCTAGAGGCCAAAATCTACAGGTAGGCACTTCGCAAAAAACACCTCTGTTTTTTCCCAAAATTTAGGATGTGTCCACGTTGCGCTTTGGGGTGTTTCCTGTCGCCGGCGCTAGGCCTACCCACGCAAGTGAGGTATCATTTTTATCGGGAGACTTGGGGGAACGCTGGGTGGAAGGAAATTTGTAGCTCCTCTCAGATTCCAGAACTTTCTGCCACAGAAATGTGAGGAACATGTGTTTTTTTAGCCAAATTTTGAGGTTTGCAAAGGATTCTGGGTAACAGAACCTGGTCCGAGCCCCGCAAGTCACCCCTCCTTGGATTCCCCTAGGTCTCTAGTTTTCAGAAATGCACAGGTTTGGTAGGTTTCCCTAGGTGCCGGCTGAGCTAGAGGCCAAAATCTACAGGTAGGCACTTCGCAAAAAACACCTCTGTTTTTTTCCAAAATTTAGGATGTGTCCACGTTGCGCTTTGGGGTGTTTCCTGTCGCCGGCGCTAGGCCTACCCACGCAAGTGAGGTATCATTTTTATCGGGAGACTTGGGGGAACACTGGGTGGAAGGAAATTTGTAGCTCCTCTCAGATTCCAGAACTTTCTGCCACAGAAATGTGAGGAACATGTGTTTTTTTAGCCAAATTTTGAGGTTTGCAAAGGATTCTGGGTAACAGAACCTGGTCCGAGCCCCGCAAGTCACCCCACCTTGGATTCCCCTAGGTCTCTAGTTTTCAGAAATGCACAGGTTTGGTAGGTTTCCCTAGGTGCCGGCTGAGCTAGAGGCCAAAATCTACAGGTAGGCACTTCGCAAAAAACACCTCTGTTTTTTTCCAAAATTTAGGATGTGTCCACGTTGCGCTTTGGGGTGTTTCCTGTCGCCGGCGCTAGGCCTACCCACGCAAGTGAGGTATCATTTTTATCGGGACACTTGGGGGAACGCTGGGTGGAAGGAAATTTGTAGCTCCTCTCAGATTCCAGAACTTTCTGCCACAGAAATGTGAGGAACATGTGTCTTTTTAGCCAAATTTTGAGGTTTGCAAAGGATTCTGGGTAACAGAACCTGGTCCGAGCCCCGCAAGTCACCCCTCCTTGGATTCCCCTAGGTCTCTAGTTTTCAGAAATGCACAGGTTTGGTAGGTTTCCCTAGGTGCCGGCTGAGCTAGAGGCCAAAATCTACAGGTAGGCACTTCGCAAAAAACACATCTGTTTTTTCCCAAAATTTAGGATGTGTCCACGTTGCGCTTTCGGGTGTTTCCTGTCGCCGGCGCTAGGCCTACCCACGCAAGTGAGGTATCATTTTTATCGGGAGATGTGGGGGAACGCTGGGTGGAAGGAAATTTGTAGCTCCTCTCAGATTCCAGAACTTTCTGCCACAGAAATGTGAGGAACATGTGTTTTTTAGCCAAATTTTGAGGTTTGCAAAGGATTCTGGGTAACAGAACCTGGTCCGAGCCCCGCAAGTCACCCCTCCTTGGATTCCCCTAGGTCTCTAGTTTTCAGAAATGCACAGGTTTGGTAGGTTTCCCTAGGTGCCGGCTGAGCTAGAGGCCAAAATCTACAGGTAGGCACTTCGCAAAAAACACCTCTTTTTTTTTCCAAAATTTAGGATGTGTCCACGTTGCGCTTTGGGGTGTTTCCTGTCGCCGGCGCTAGGCCTACCCACGCAAATGAGGTATCATTTTTATCGGGAGACGTGGGGGAACGCTGGGTGGAAGGAAATTTGTAGCTCCTCTCAGATTCCAGAACTTTCTGCCACAGAAATGTGAGGAATATGTGTTTTTTTAGCCAAATTTTGAGGTTTGCAAAGGATTCTGGGTAACAGAACCTGGTCCGAGCCCCGCAAGTCACCCCTTCTTGGATTCCCCTAGGTCTCTAGTTTTCAGAAATGCACAGGTTTGGTAGGTTTCCCTAGGTGCCGGCTGAGCTAGAGGCCAAAATCTACAGGTAGGCACTTCGCAAAAAACACCTCTGTTTTTTCCCAAAATTTACGATGTGTCCACGTTGCGCTTTGGTGTGTTTCCTGTCGCCGGCGCTAGGCCTACCCACGCAAATGAGGTATCATTTTTATCGGGAGACGTGGGGGAACGCTGGGTGGAAGGAAATTTGTAGCTCCTCTCAGATTCCAGAACTTTCTGCCACAGAAATGTGAGGAACATGTGTTTTTTTAGCCAAATTTTGAGGTTTGCAAAGGATTCTGGGTAACAGAACCTGGTCCGAGCCCCGCAAGTCACCCCTCCTTGGATTCCCCTATGTCTCTAGTTTTCAGAAATGCACAGGTTTGGTAGGTTCCCCTAGGTGCCGGCTGAGCTAGAGGCCAAAATCTACAGGTAGGCACTTCGCAAAAAACACCTCTGTTTTTTTCCAAAATTTAGGATGTGTCCACGTTGCGCTTTGGGGTGTTTCCTGTCGCCGGCGCTAGGCCTACCCACGTAAGTGAGGTATAATTTTTATCGGGAGACTTGGGGAACGCTGGGTGCAAGGAAATTTGTAGCTCCTCTCAGATTCCAGAACTTTCTGCCACAGAAATGTGAGGAACATGTGTTTTTTTAGCCAAATTTTGAGGTTTGCAAAGGATTCTGGGTAACAGAACCTGGTCCGAGCCCCGCAAGTCACCCCTCCTTGGATTCCCCTAGGTCTCTAGTTTTCAGAAATGCACAGGTTTGGTAGGTTTCCCTAGGTGCCGGCTGAGCTAGAGGCCAAAATCTACAGGTAGGCACTTCGCAAAAAACACCTCTGTTTTTTTCCAAAATTTAGGATGTGTCCACGTTGCGCTTTGGAGTGTTTCCTGTCGCCGGCGCTAGGCCTACCCACGCAAGTGAGGTATCATTTTTATCGGGAGACTTGGGGGAACGCTGGGTGGAAGGAAATTTGTAGCTCCTCTCAGATTCCAGAACTTTCTGCCACAGAAATGTAAGGAACATGTGTTTTTTTAGCCAAATTTTGAGGTTTGCAAAGGATTCTGGGTAACAGAACCTGGTCCGAGCCCCGCAAGTCACCCCTCCTTGGATTCCCCTAGGTCTCTAGTTTTCAGAAATGCACAGGTTTGGTAGGTTTCCCTAGGTGCCGGCTGAGCTAGAGGCCAAAATCTACAGGTAGGCACTTCGCAAAAAACACCTCTGTTTTTTTCCAAAATTTAGGATGTGTCCACGTTGCGCTTTGGGGTGTTTCCTGTCGCCGGCGCTAGGCCTACCCACGCAAGTGAGGTATCATTTTTATCGGGAGACTTGGGGGAACACTGGGTGGAAGGAAATTTGTAGCTCCTCTCAGATTCCAGAACTTTCTGCCACAGAAATGTGAGGAACATGTGTTTTTTTAGCCAAATTTTGAGGTTTGCAAAGGATTCTGGGTAACAGAACCTGGTCCGAGCCCCGCAAGTCACCCCTCCTTGGATTCCCCTAGGTCTCTAGTTTTCAGAAATGCACAGGTTTGGTAGGTTTCCCTAGGTGCCGGCTGAGCTAGAGGCCAAAATCTACAGGTAGGCACTTCGCAAAAAACACCTCTGTTTTTTTCCAAAATTTAGGATGTGTCCACGTTGCGCTTTGGGGTGTTTCCTGTCGCCGGCGCTAGGCCTACCCACGCAAGTGAGGTATCATTTTTATCGGGAGACTTGGGGGAACACTGGGTGGAAGGAAATTTGTAGCTCCTCTCAGATTCCAGAACTTTCTGCCACAGAAATGTGAGGAACATGTGTTTTTTTAGCCAAATTTTGAGGTTTGCAAAGGATTCTGGGTAACAGAACCTGGTCCGAGCCCCGCAAGTCACCCCACCTTGGATTCCCCTAGGTCTCTAGTTTTCAGAAATGCACAGGTTTGGTAGGTTTCCCTAGGTGCCGGCTGAGCTAGAGGCCAAAATCTACAGGTAGGCACTTCGCAAAAAACACCTCTGTTTTTTTCCAAAATTTAGGATGTGTCCACGTTGCGCTTTGGGGTGTTTCCTGTCGCCGGCGCTAGGCCTACCCACACAAGTGAGGTATCATTTTTATCGGGAGACTTGGGGGAACGCTGGGTGGAAGGAAATTTGTAGCTCCTCTCAGATTCCAGAACTTTCTGCCACAGAAATGTGAGGAACATGTGTTTTTTTAGCCAAATTTTGAGGTTTGCAAAGGATTCTGGGTAACAGAACCTGGTCCGAGCCCCGCAAGTCACCCCTCCTTGGATTCCCCTAGGTCTCTAGTTTTCAGAAATGCACAGGTTTGGTAGGTTTCCCTAGGTGCCGGCTGAGCTAGAGGCCAAAATCTACAGGTAGGCACTTCGCAAAAAACACATCTGTTTTTTCCCAAAATTTAGGATGTGTCCACGTTGCGCTTTGGGGTGTTTCCTGTCGCCGGCGCTAGGCCTACCCACGCAAGTGAGGTATCATTTTTATCGGGAGACGTGGGGGAACGCTGGGTGGAAGGAAATTTGTAGCTCCTCTCAGATTCCAGAACTTTCTGCCACAGAAATGTGAGGAACATGTGTTTTTTAGCCAAATTTTGAGGTTTGCAAAGGATTCTGGGTAACAGAACCTGGTCCGAGCCCCGCAAGTCACCCCTCCTTGGATTCCCCTAGGTCTCTAGTTTTCAGAAATGCACAGGTTTGGTAGGTTTCCCTAGGTGCCGGCTGAGCTAGAGGCCAAAATCTACAGGTAGGCACTTCGCAAAAAACACCTCTTTTTTTTTCCAAAATTTAGGATGTGTCCACGTTGCGCTTTGGGGTGTTTCCTGTCGCCGGCGCTAGGCCTACCCACGCAAATGAGGTATCATTTTTATCGGGAGACGTGGGGGAACGCTGGGTGGAAGGAAATTTGTAGCTCCTCTCAGATTCCAGAACTTTCTGCCACAGAAATGTGAGGAATATGTGTTTTTTTAGCCAAATTTTGAGGTTTGCAAAGGATTCTGGGTAACAGAACCTGGTCCGAGCCCCGCAAGTCACCCCTTCTTGGATTCCCCTAGGTCTCTAGTTTTCAGGAATGCACAGGTTTGGTAGGTTTCCCTAGGTGCCGGCTGAGCTAGAGGCCAAAATCTACAGGTAGGCACTTCGCAAAAAACACCTCTGTTTTTTCCCAAAATTTACGATGTGTCCACGTTGCGCTTTGGTGTGTTTCCTGTCGCCGGCGCTAGGCCTACCCACGCAAATGAGGTATCATTTTTATCGGGAGACGTGGGGGAACGCTGGGTGGAAGGAAATTTGTAGCTCCTCTCAGATTCCAGAACTTTCTGCCACAGAAATGTGAGGAACATGTGTTTTTTTAGCCAAATTTTGAGGTTTGCAAAGGATTCTGGGTAACAGAACCTGGTCCGAGCCCCGCAAGTCACCCCTCCTTGGATTCCCCTATGTCTCTAGTTTTCAGAAATGCACAGGTTTGGTAGGTTCCCCTAGGTGCCGGCTGAGCTAGAGGCCAAAATCTACAGGTAGGCACTTCGCAAAAAACACCTCTGTTTTTTTCCAAAATTTAGGATGTGTCCACGTTGCGCTTTGGGGTGTTTCCTGTCGCCGGCGCTAGGCCTACCCACGTAAGTGAGGTATAATTTTTATCGGGAGACTTGGGGGAACGCTGGGTGCAAGGAAATTTGTAGCTCCTCTCAGATTCCAGAACTTTCTGCCACAGAAATGTGAGGAACATGTGTTTTTTTAGCCAAATTTTGAGGTTTGCAAAGGATTCTGGGTAACAGAACCTGGTCCGAGCCCCGCAAGTCACCCCTCCTTGGATTCCCCTAGGTCTCTAGTTTTCAGAAATGCACAGGTTTGGTAGGTTTCCCTAGGTGCCGGCTGAGCTAGAGGCCAAAATCTACAGGTAGGCACTTCGCAAAAAACACCTCTGTTTTTTTCCAAAATTTAGGATGTGTCCACGTTGCGCTTTGGAGTGTTTCCTGTCGCCGGCGCTAGGCCTACCCACGCAAGTGAGGTATCATTTTTATCGGGAGACTTGGGGGAACGCTGGGTGGAAGGAAATTTGTAGCTCCTCTCAGATTCCAGAACTTTCTGCCACAGAAATGTAAGGAACATGTGTTTTTTTAGCCAAATTTTGAGGTTTGCAAAGGATTCTGGGTAACAGAACCTGGTCCGAGCCCCGCAAGTCACCCCTCCTTGGATTCCCCTAGGTCTCTAGTTTTCAGAAATGCACAGGTTTGGTAGGTTTCCCTAGGTGCCGGCTGAGCTAGAGGCCAAAATCTACAGGTAGGCACTTCGCAAAAAACACCTCTGTTTTTTTCCAAAATTTAGGATGTGTCCACGTTGCGCTTTGGGGTGTTTCCTGTCGCCGGCGCTAGGCCTACCCACGCAAGTGAGGTATCATTTTTATCGGGAGACTTGGGGGAACACTGGGTGGAAGGAAATTTGTAGCTCCTCTCAGATTCCAGAACTTTCTGCCACAGAAATGTGAGGAACATGTGTTTTTTTAGCCAAATTTTGAGGTTTGCAAAGGATTCTGGGTAACAGAACCTGGTCCGAGCCCCGCAAGTCACCCCTCCTTGGATTCCCCTAGGTCTCTAGTTTTCAGAAATGCACAGGTTTGGTAGGTTTCCCTAGGTGCCGGCTGAGCTAGAGGCCAAAATCTACAGGTAGGCACTTCGCAAAAAACACCTCTGTTTTTTTCCAAAATTTAGGATGTGTCCACGTTGCGCTTTGGGGTGTTTCCTGTCGCCGGCGCTAGGCCTACCCACGCAAGTGAGGTATCATTTTTATCGGGAGACTTGGGGGAACACTGGGTGGAAGGAAATTTGTAGCTCCTCTCAGATTCCAGAACTTTCTGCCACAGAAATGTGAGGAACATGTGTTTTTTTAGCCAAATTTTGAGGTTTGCAAAGGATTCTGGGTAACAGAACCTGGTCCGAGCCCCGCAAGTCACCCCACCTTGGATTCCCCTAGGTCTCTAGTTTTCAGAAATGCACAGGTTTGGTAGGTTTCCCTAGGTGCCGGCTGAGCTAGAGGCCAAAATCTACAGGTAGGCACTTCGCAAAAAACACCTCTGTTTTTTTCCAAAATTTAGGATGTGTCCACGTTGCGCTTTGGGGTGTTTCCTGTCGCCGGCGCTAGGCCTACCCACACAAGTGAGGTATCATTTTTATCGGGAGACTTGGGGGAACGCTGGGTGGAAGGAAATTTGTAGCTCCTCTCAGATTCCAGAACTTTCTGCCACAGAAATGTGAGGAACATGTGTTTTTTTAGCCAAATTTTGAGGTTTGCAAAGGATTCTGGGTAACAGAACCTGGTCCGAGCCCCGCAAGTCACCCCTCCTTGGATTCCCCTAGGTCTCTAGTTTTCAGAAATGCACAGGTTTGGTAGGTTTCCCTAGGTGCCGGCTGAGCTAGAGGCCAAAATCTACAGGTAGGCACTTCGCAAAAAACACATCTGTTTTTTCCCAAAATTTAGGATGTGTCCACGTTGCGCTTTGGGGTGTTTCCTGTCGCCGGCGCTAGGCCTACCCACGCAAGTGAGGTATCATTTTTATCGGGAGACGTGGGGGAACGCTGGGTGGAAGGAAATTTGTAGCTCCTCTCAGATTCCAGAACTTTCTGCCACAGAAATGTGAGGAACATGTGTTTTTTTAGCCAAATTTTGAGGTTTGCAAAGGATTCTGGGTAACAGAACCTGGTCCGAGCCCCGCAAGTCACCCCTCCTTGGATTCCCCTAGGTCTCTAGTTTTCAGAAATGCACAGGTTTGGTAGGTTTCCCTAGGTGCCGGCTGAGCTAGAGGCCAAAATCTACAGGTAGGCACTTCGCAAAAAACACATCTGTTTTTTCCCAAAATTTAGGATGTGTCCACGTTGCGCTTTGGGGTGTTTCCTGTCGCCGGCGCTAGGCCTACCCACGCAAATGAGGTATCATTTTTATCGGGAGACGTGGGGGAACGCTGGGTGGAAGGAAATTTGTAGCTCCTCTCAGATTCCAGAACTTTCTGCCACAGAAATGTGAGGAACATGTGTTTTTTTAGCCAAATTTTGAGGTTTGCAAAGGATTCTGGGTAACAGAACCTGGTCCGAGCCCCGCAAGTCACCCCTCCTTGGATTCCCCTAGGTCTCTAGTTTTCAGGAATGCACAGGTTTGGTAGGTTTCCCTAGGTGCCGGCTGAGCTAGAGGCCAAAATCTACAGGTAGGCACTTCGCAAAAAACACATCTGTTTTTTCCCAAAATTTAGGATGTGTCCACGTTGCGCTTTGGGGTGTTTCCTGTCGCCGGCGCTAGGCCTACCCACGCAAGTGAGGTATCATTTTTATCGGGAGACGTGGGGGAACGCTGGGTGGAAGGAAATTTGTAGCTCCTCTCAGATTCCAGAACTTTCTGCCACAGAAATGTGAGGAACATGTGTTTTTTAGCCAAATTTTGAGGTTTGCAAAGGATTCTGGGTAACAGAACCTGGTCCGAGCCCCGCAAGTCACCCCTCCTTGGATTCCCCTAGGTCTCTAGTTTTCAGAAATGCACAGGTTTGGTAGGTTTCCCTAGGTGCCGGCTGAGCTAGAGGCCAAAATCTACAGGTAGGCACTTCGCAAAAAACACCTCTGTTTTTTTCCAAAATTTAGGATGTGTCCACGTTGTGCTTTGGGGTGTTTCCTGTCGCCGGCGCTAGGCCTACCCACGCAAATGAGGTATAATTTTTATCGGGAGACTTGGGGGAACGCTGGGTGCAAGGAAATTTGTAGCTCCTCTCAGATTCCAGAACTTTCTGCCACAGAAATGTGAGGAACATGTGTTTTTTTAGCCAAATTTTGAGGTTTGCAAAGGATTCTGGGTAACAGAACCTGGTCCGAGCCCCGCAAGTCACCCCTCCTTGGATTCCCCTAGGTCTCTAGTTTTCAGAAATGCACAGGTTTGGTAGGTTTCCCTAGGTGCCGGCTGAGCTAGAGGCCAAAATCTACAGGTAGGCACTTCGCAAAAAACACCTCTGTTTTTTTCCAAAATTTAGGATGTGTCCACGTTGCGCTTTGGAGTGTTTCCTGTCGCCGGCGCTAGGCCTACCCACGCAAGTGAGGTATCATTTTTATCGGGAGACTTGGGGGAACGCTGGGTGGAAGGAAATTTGTAGCTCCTCTCAGATTCCAGAACTTTCTGCCACAGAAATGTAAGGAACATGTGTTTTTTTAGCCAAATTTTGAGGTTTGCAAAGGATTCTGGGTAACAGAACCTGGTCCGAGCCCCGCAAGTCACCCCTCCTTGGATTCCCCTAGGTCTCTAGTTTTCAGAAATGCACAGGTTTGGTAGGTTTCCCTAGGTGCCGGCTGAGCTAGAGGCCAAAATCTACAGGTAGGCACTTCGCAAAAAACACCTCTGTTTTTTTCCAAAATTTAGGATGTGTCCACGTTGCGCTTTGGGGTGTTTCCTGTCGCCGGCGCTAGGCCTACCCACGCAAGTGAGGTATCATTTTTATCGGGAGACTTGGGGGAACGCTGGGTGGAAGGAAATTTGTAGCTCCTCTCAGATTCCAGAACTTTCTGCCACAGAAATGTGAGGAACATGTGTTTTTTTAGCCAAATTTTGAGGTTTGCAAAGGATTCTGGGTAACAGAACCTGGTCCGAGCCCCGCAAGTCACCCCTCCTTGGATTCCCCTAGGTCTCTAGTTTTCAGAAATGCACAGGTTTGGTAGGTTTCCCTAGGTGCCGGCTGAGCTAGAGGCCAAAATCTACAGGTAGGCACTTCGCAAAAAACACCTCTGTTTTTTTCCAAAATTTAGGATGTGTCCACGTTGCGCTTTGGGGTGTTTCCTGTCGCCGGCGCTAGGCCTACCCACGCAAGTGAGGTATCATTTTTATCGGGAGACTTGGGGGAACACTGGGTGGAAGGAAATTTGTAGCTCCTCTCAGATTCCAGAACTTTCTGCCACAGAAATGTGAGGAACATGTGTTTTTTTAGCCAAATTTTGAGGTTTGCAAAGGATTCTGGGTAACAGAACCTGGTCCGAGCCCCGCAAGTCACCCCACCTTGGATTCCCCTAGGTCTCTAGTTTTCAGAAATGCACAGGTTTGGTAGGTTTCCCTAGGTGCCGGCTGAGCTAGAGGCCAAAATCTACAGGTAGGCACTTCGCAAAAAACACCTCTGTTTTTTTCCAAAATTTAGGATGTGTCCACGTTGCGCTTTGGGGTGTTTCCTGTCGCCGGCGCTAGGCCTACCCACGCAAGTGAGGTATCATTTTTATCGGGAGACTTGGGGGAACGCTGGGTGGAAGGAAATTTGTAGCTCCTCTCAGATTCCAGAACTTTCTGCCACAGAAATGTGAGGAACATGTGTTTTTTTAGCCAAATTTTGAGGTTTGCAAAGGATTCTGGGTAACAGAACCTGGTCCGAGCCCCGCAAGTCACCCCTCCTTGGATTCCCCTAGGTCTCTAGTTTTCAGAAATGCACAGGTTTGGTAGGTTTCCCTAGGTGCCGGCTGAGCTAGAGGCCAAAATCTACAGGTAGGCACTTCGCAAAAAACACATCTGTTTTTTCCCAAAATTTAGGATGTGTCCACGTTGCGCTTTGGGGTGTTTCCTGTCGCCGGCGCTAGGCCTACCCACGCAAGTGAGGTATCATTTTTATCGGGAGACGTGGGGGAACGCTGGGTGGAAGGAAATTTGTAGCTCCTCTCAGATTCCAGAACTTTCTGCCACAGAAATGTGAGGAACATGTGTTTTTTTAGCCAAATTTTGAGGTTTGCAAAGGATTCTGGGTAACAGAACCTGGTCCGAGCCCCGCAAGTCACCCCTCCTTGGATTCCCCTAGGTCTCTAGTTTTCAGAAATGCACAGGTTTGGTAGGTTTCCCTAGGTGCCGGCTGAGCTAGAGGCCAAAATCTACAGGTAGGCACTTCGCAAAAAACACATCTGTTTTTTCCCAAAATTTAGGATGTGTCCACGTTGCGCTTTGGGGTGTTTCCTGTCGCCGGCGCTAGGCCTACCCACGCAAATGAGGTATCATTTTTATCGGGAGACGTGGGGGAACGCTGGGTGGAAGGAAATTTGTAGCTCCTCTCAGATTCCAGAACTTTCTGCCACAGAAATGTGAGGAACATGTGTTTTTTTAGCCAAATTTTGAGGTTTGCAAAGGATTCTGGGTAACAGAACCTGGTCCGAGCCCCGCAAGTCACCCCTCCTTGGATTCCCCTAGGTCTCTAGTTTTCAGAAATGCACAGGTTTGGTAGGTTTCCCTAGGTGCCGGCTGAGCTAGAGGCCAAAATCTACAGGTAGGCACTTCGCAAAAAACACATCTGTTTTTTCCCAAAATTTAGGATGTGTCCACGTTGCGCTTTGGGGTGTTTCCTGTCGCCGGCGCTAGGCCTACCCACGCAAGTGAGGTATCATTTTTATCGGGAGACGTGGGGGAACGCTGGGTGGAAGGAAATTTGTAGCTCCTCTCAGATTCCAGAACTTTCTGCCACAGAAATGTGAGGAACATGTGTTTTTTAGCCAAATTTTGAGGTTTGCAAAGGATTCTGGGTAACAGAACCTGGTCCGAGCCCCGCAAGTCACCCCTCCTTGGATTCCCCTAGGTCTCTAGTTTTCAGAAATGCACAGGTTTGGTAGGTTTCCCTAGGTGCCGGCTGAGCTAGAGGCCAAAATCTACAGGTAGGCACTTCGCAAAAAACACCTCTGTTTTTTTCCAAAATTTAGGATGTGTCCACGTTGTGCTTTGGGGTGTTTCCTGTCGCCGGCGCTAGGCCTACCCACGCAAATGAGGTATAATTTTTATCGGGAGACGTGGGGGAACGCTGGGTGGAAGGAAATTTGTAGCTCCTCTCAGATTCCAGAACTTTCTGCCACAGAAATGTGAGGAATATGTGTTTTTTTAGCCAAATTTTGAGGTTTGCAAAGGATTCTGGGTAACAGAACCTGGTCCGAGCCCCGCAAGTCACCCCTTCTTGGATTCCCCTAGGTCTCTAGTTTTCAGAAATGCACAGGTTTGGTAGGTTTCCCTAGGTGCCGGCTGAGCTAGAGGCCAAAATCTACAGGTAGGCACTTCGCAAAAAACACCTCTGTTTTTTCCCAAAATTTACGATGTGTCCACGTTGCGCTTTGGGGTGTTTCCTGTCGCCGGCGCTAGGCCTACCCACGCAAATGAGGTATCATTTTTATCGGGAGACGTGGGGGAACGCTGGGTGGAAGGAAATTTGTAGCTCCTCTCAGATTCCAGAACTTTCTGCCACAGAAATGTGAGGAACATGTGTTTTTTTAGCCAAATTTTGAGGTTTGCAAAGGATTCTGGGTAACAGAACCTGGTCCGAGCCCCGCAAGTCACCCCTCCTTGGATTCCCCTATGTCTCTAGTTTTCAGAAATGCACAGGTTTGGTAGGTTCCCCTAGGTGCCGGCTGAGCTAGAGGCCAAAATCTACAGGTAGGCACTTCGCAAAAAACACCTCTGTTTTTTTCCAAAATTTAGGATGTGTCCACGTTGCGCTTTGGGGTGTTTCCTGTCGCCGGCGCTAGGCCTACCCACGTAAGTGAGGTATAATTTTTATCGGGAGACTTGGGGGAACGCTGGGTGCAAGGAAATTTGTAGCTCCTCTCAGATTCCAGAACTTTCTGCCACAGAAATGTGAGGAACATGTGTTTTTTTAGCCAAATTTTGAGGTTTGCAAAGGATTCTGGGTAACAGAACCTGGTCCGAGCCCCGCAAGTCACCCCTCCTTGGATTCCCCTAGGTCTCTAGTTTTCAGAAATGCACAGGTTTGGTAGGTTTCCCTAGGTGCCGGCTGAGCTAGAGGCCAAAATCTACAGGTAGGCACTTCGCAAAAAACACCTCTGTTTTTTTCCAAAATTTAGGATGTGTCCACGTTGCGCTTTGGAGTGTTTCCTGTCGCCGGCGCTAGGCCTACCCACGCAAGTGAGGTATCATTTTTATCGGGAGACTTGGGGGAACGCTGGGTGGAAGGAAATTTGTAGCTCCTCTCAGATTCCAGAACTTTCTGCCACAGAAATGTAAGGAACATGTGTTTTTTTAGCCAAATTTTGAGGTTTGCAAAGGATTCTGGGTAACAGAACCTGGTCCGAGCCCCGCAAGTCACCCCTCCTTGGATTCCCCTAGGTCTCTAGTTTTCAGAAATGCACAGGTTTGGTAGGTTTCCCTAGGTGCCGGCTGAGCTAGAGGCCAAAATCTACAGGTAGGCACTTCGCAAAAAACACCTCTTTTTTTTCTCCAAAATTTAGGATGTGTCCACGTTGCGCTTTGGGGTGTTTCCTGTCGCCGGCGCTAGGCCTACCCACGCAAGTGAGGTATCATTTTTATCGGGAGACTTGGGGGAACGCTGGGTGGAAGGAAATTTGTAGCTCCTCTCAGATTCAAGAACTTTCTGCCACAGAAATGTGAGGAACATGTGTTTTTTTAGCCAAATTTTGAGGTTTGCAAAGGATTCTGGGTAACAGAACCTGGTCCGAGCCCCGCAAGTCACCCCTCCTTGGATTCCCCTAGGTCTCTAGTTTTCAGAAATGCACAGGTTTGGTAGGTTTCCCTAGGTGCCGGATGAGCTAGAGGCCAAAATCTACAGGTAGGCACTTCGCAAAAAACACCTCTGTTTTTTCCCAAAATTTAGGATGTGTCCACGTTGCGCTTTGGGGTGTTTCCTGTCGCCGGCGCTAGGCCTACCCACGCAAGTGAGGTATCATTTTTATCGGGAGACTTGGGGGAACGCTGGGTGGAAGGAAATTTGTAGCTCCTCTCAGATTCCAGAACTTTCTGCCACAGAAATGTGAGGAACATGTGTTTTTTTAGCCAAATTTTGAGGTTTGCAAAGGATTCTGGGTAACAGAACCTGGTCCGAGCCCCGCAAGTCACCCCTCCTTGGATTCCCCTAGGTCTCTAGTTTTCAGAAATACACAGGTTTGGTAGGTTTCCCTAGGTGCCGGCTGAGCTAGAGGCCAAAATCTACAGGTAGGCACTTCGCAAAAAACACCTCTGTTTTTTTCCAAAATTTAGGATGTGTCCACGTTGCGCTTTGGGGTGTTTCCTGTCGCCGGCGCTAGGCCTACCCACGCAAGTGAGGTATCATTTTTATCGGGAGACTTGGGGGAACACTGGGTGGAAGGAAATTTGTAGCTCCTCTCAGATTCCAGAACTTTCTGCCACAGAAATGTGAGGAACATGTGTTTTTTTAGCCAAATTTTGAGGTTTGCAAAGGATTCTGGGTAACAGAACCTGGTCCGAGCCCCGCAAGTCACCCCACCTTGGATTCCCCTAGGTCTCTAGTTTTCAGAAATGCACAGGTTTGGTAGGTTTCCCTAGGTGCCGGCTGAGCTAGAGGCCAAAATCTACAGGTAGGCACTTCGCAAAAAACACCTCTGTTTTTTTCCAAAATTTAGGATGTGTCCACGTTGCGCTTTGGGGTGTTTCCTGTCGCCGGCGCTAGGCCTACCCACGCAAGTGAGGTATCATTTTTATCGGGAGACTTGGGGGAACGCTGGGTGGAAGGAAATTTGTAGCTCCTCTCAGATTCCAGAACTTTCTGCCACAGAAATGTGAGGAACATGTGTTTTTTTAGCCAAATTTTGAGGTTTGCAAAGGATTCTGGGTGACAGAACCTGGTCCGAGCCCCGCAAGTCACCCCTCCTTGGATTCCCCTAGGTCTCTAGTTTTCAGAAATGCACAGGTTTGGTAGGTTTCCCTAGGTGCCGGCTGAGCTAGAGGCCAAAATCTACAGGTAGGCACTTCGCAAAAAACACATCTGTTTTTTCCCAAAATTTAGGATGTGTCCACGTTGCGCTTTGGGGTGTTTCCTGTCGCCGGCGCTAGGCCTACCCACGCAAGTGAGGTATCATTTTTATCGGGAGACGTGGGGGAACGCTGGGTGGAAGGAAATTTGTAGCTCCTCTCAGATTCCAGAACTTTCTGCCACAGAAATGTGAGGATCATGTGTTTTTTAGCCACATTTTGAGGTTTGCAAAGGATTCTGGGTAACAGAACCTGGTCCGAGCCCCGCAAGTCACCCCTCCTTGGATTCCCCTAGGTCTCTAGTTTTCAGAAATGTACAGGTTTGGTAGGTTTCCCTAGGTGCCGGCTGAGCTAGAGGCCAAAATCTACAGGTAGGCACTTCGCAAAAAACACCTCTGTTTTTTTCCAAAATTTAGGATGTGTCCACGTTGCGCTTTGGGGTGTTTCCTGTCGCCGGCGCTAGGCCTACCCACGCAAATGAGGTATCATTTTTATCGGGAGACGTGGGGGAACGCTGGGTGGAAGGAAATTTGTAGCTCCTCTCAGATTCCAGAACTTTCTGCCACAGAAATGTGAGGAACATGTGTTTTTTTAGCCAAATTTTGAGGTTTGCAAAGGATTCTGGGTAACAGAACCTGGTCCGAGCCCCGCAAGTCACCCCTCCTTGGATTCCCCTAGGTCTCTAGTTTTCAGAAATGCACAGGTTTGGTAGGTTTCCCTAGGTGCCGGCTGAGCTAGAGGCCAAAATCTACAGGTAGGCACTTCGCAAAAAACACCTCTGTTTTTTTCCAAAATTTAGGATGTGTCCACGTTGCGCTTTGGGGTGTTTCCTGTCGCCGGCGCTAGGCCTACCCACGCAAGTGAGGTATCATTTTTATCGGGAGACTTGGGGGAACACTGGGTGGAAGGAAATTTGTAGCTCCTCTCAGATTCCAGAACTTTCTGCCACAGAAATGTGAGGAACATGTGTTTTTTTAGCCAAATTTTGAGGTTTGCAAAGGATTCTGGGTAACAGAACCTGGTCCGAGCCCCGCAAGTCACCCCACCTTGGATTCCCCTAGGTCTCTAGTTTTCAGAAATGCACAGGTTTGGTAGGTTTCCCTAGGTGCCGGCTGAGCTAGAGGCCAAAATCTACAGGTAGGCACTTCGCAAAAAACACCTCTGTTTTTTTCCAAAATTTAGGATGTGTCCACGTTGCGCTTTGGGGTGTTTCCTGTCGCCGGCGCTAGGCCTACCCACACAAGTGAGGTATCATTTTTATCGGGAGACTTGGGGGAACGCTGGGTGGAAGGAAATTTGTAGCTCCTCTCAGATTCCAGAACTTTCTGCCACAGAAATGTGAGGAACATGTGTTTTTTTAGCCAAATTTTGAGGTTTGCAAAGGATTCTGGGTAACAGAACCTGGTCCGAGCCCCGCAAGTCACCCCTCCTTGGATTCCCCTAGGTCTCTAGTTTTCAGAAATGCACAGGTTTGGTAGGTTTCCCTAGGTGCCGGCTGAGCTAGAGGCCAAAATCTACAGGTAGGCACTTCGCAAAAAACACATCTGTTTTTTCCCAAAATTTAGGATGTGTCCACGTTGCGCTTTGGGGTGTTTCCTGTCGCCGGCGCTAGGCCTACCCACGCAAGTGAGGTATCATTTTTATCGGGAGACGTGGGGGAACGCTGGGTGGAAGGAAATTTGTAGCTCCTCTCAGATTCCAGAACTTTCTGCCACAGAAATGTGAGGAACATGTGTTTTTTAGCCAAATTTTGAGGTTTGCAAAGGATTCTGGGTAACAGAACCTGGTCCGAGCCCCGCAAGTCACCCCTCCTTGGATTCCCCTAGGTCTCTAGTTTTCAGAAATGCACAGGTTTGGTAGGTTTCCCTAGGTGCCGGCTGAGCTAGAGGCCAAAATCTACAGGTAGGCACTTCGCAAAAAACACCTCTTTTTTTTTCCAAAATTTAGGATGTGTCCACGTTGCGCTTTGGGGTGTTTCCTGTCGCCGGCGCTAGGCCTACCCACGCAAATGAGGTATCATTTTTATCGGGAGACGTGGGGGAACGCTGGGTGGAAGGAAATTTGTAGCTCCTCTCAGATTCCAGAACTTTCTGCCACAGAAATGTGAGGAATATGTGTTTTTTTAGCCAAATTTTGAGGTTTGCAAAGGATTCTGGGTAACAGAACCTGGTCCGAGCCCCGCAAGTCACCCCTTCTTGGATTCCCCTAGGTCTCTAGTTTTCAGGAATGCACAGGTTTGGTAGGTTTCCCTAGGTGCCGGCTGAGCTAGAGGCCAAAATCTACAGGTAGGCACTTCGCAAAAAACACCTCTGTTTTTTCCCAAAATTTACGATGTGTCCACGTTGCGCTTTGGTGTGTTTCCTGTCGCCGGCGCTAGGCCTACCCACGCAAATGAGGTATCATTTTTATCGGGAGACGTGGGGGAACGCTGGGTGGAAGGAAATTTGTAGCTCCTCTCAGATTCCAGAACTTTCTGCCACAGAAATGTGAGGAACATGTGTTTTTTTAGCCAAATTTTGAGGTTTGCAAAGGATTCTGGGTAACAGAACCTGGTCCGAGCCCCGCAAGTCACCCCTCCTTGGATTCCCCTATGTCTCTAGTTTTCAGAAATGCACAGGTTTGGTAGGTTCCCCTAGGTGCCGGCTGAGCTAGAGGCCAAAATCTACAGGTAGGCACTTCGCAAAAAACACCTCTGTTTTTTTCCAAAATTTAGGATGTGTCCACGTTGCGCTTTGGGGTGTTTCCTGTCGCCGGCGCTAGGCCTACCCACGTAAGTGAGGTATAATTTTTATCGGGAGACTTGGGGGAACGCTGGGTGCAAGGAAATTTGTAGCTCCTCTCAGATTCCAGAACTTTCTGCCACAGAAATGTGAGGAACATGTGTTTTTTTAGCCAAATTTTGAGGTTTGCAAAGGATTCTGGGTAACAGAACCTGGTCCGAGCCCCGCAAGTCACCCCTCCTTGGATTCCCCTAGGTCTCTAGTTTTCAGAAATGCACAGGTTTGGTAGGTTTCCCTAGGTGCCGGCTGAGCTAGAGGCCAAAATCTACAGGTAGGCACTTCGCAAAAAACACCTCTGTTTTTTTCCAAAATTTAGGATGTGTCCACGTTGCGCTTTGGAGTGTTTCCTGTCGCCGGCGCTAGGCCTACCCACGCAAGTGAGGTATCATTTTTATCGGGAGACTTGGGGGAACGCTGGGTGGAAGGAAATTTGTAGCTCCTCTCAGATTCCAGAACTTTCTGCCACAGAAATGTAAGGAACATGTGTTTTTTTAGCCAAATTTTGAGGTTTGCAAAGGATTCTGGGTAACAGAACCTGGTCCGAGCCCCGCAAGTCACCCCTCCTTGGATTCCCCTAGGTCTCTAGTTTTCAGAAATGCACAGGTTTGGTAGGTTTCCCTAGGTGCCGGCTGAGCTAGAGGCCAAAATCTACAGGTAGGCACTTCGCAAAAAACACCTCTGTTTTTTTCCAAAATTTAGGATGTGTCCACGTTGCGCTTTGGGGTGTTTCCTGTCGCCGGCGCTAGGCCTACCCACGCAAGTGAGGTATCATTTTTATCGGGAGACTTGGGGGAACACTGGGTGGAAGGAAATTTGTAGCTCCTCTCAGATTCCAGAACTTTCTGCCACAGAAATGTGAGGAACATGTGTTTTTTTAGCCAAATTTTGAGGTTTGCAAAGGATTCTGGGTAACAGAACCTGGTCCGAGCCCCGCAAGTCACCCCTCCTTGGATTCCCCTAGGTCTCTAGTTTTCAGAAATGCACAGGTTTGGTAGGTTTCCCTAGGTGCCGGCTGAGCTAGAGGCCAAAATCTACAGGTAGGCACTTCGCAAAAAACACCTCTGTTTTTTTCCAAAATTTAGGATGTGTCCACGTTGCGCTTTGGGGTGTTTCCTGTCGCCGGCGCTAGGCCTACCCACGCAAGTGAGGTATCATTTTTATCGGGAGACTTGGGGGAACACTGGGTGGAAGGAAATTTGTAGCTCCTCTCAGATTCCAGAACTTTCTGCCACAGAAATGTGAGGAACATGTGTTTTTTTAGCCAAATTTTGAGGTTTGCAAAGGATTCTGGGTAACAGAACCTGGTCCGAGCCCCGCAAGTCACCCCACCTTGGATTCCCCTAGGTCTCTAGTTTTCAGAAATGCACAGGTTTGGTAGGTTTCCCTAGGTGCCGGCTGAGCTAGAGGCCAAAATCTACAGGTAGGCACTTCGCAAAAAACACCTCTGTTTTTTTCCAAAATTTAGGATGTGTCCACGTTGCGCTTTGGGGTGTTTCCTGTCGCCGGCGCTAGGCCTACCCACACAAGTGAGGTATCATTTTTATCGGGAGACTTGGGGGAACGCTGGGTGGAAGGAAATTTGTAGCTCCTCTCAGATTCCAGAACTTTCTGCCACAGAAATGTGAGGAACATGTGTTTTTTTAGCCAAATTTTGAGGTTTGCAAAGGATTCTGGGTAACAGAACCTGGTCCGAGCCCCGCAAGTCACCCCTCCTTGGATTCCCCTAGGTCTCTAGTTTTCAGAAATGCACAGGTTTGGTAGGTTTCCCTAGGTGCCGGCTGAGCTAGAGGCCAAAATCTACAGGTAGGCACTTCGCAAAAAACACATCTGTTTTTTCCCAAAATTTAGGATGTGTCCACGTTGCGCTTTGGGGTGTTTCCTGTCGCCGGCGCTAGGCCTACCCACGCAAGTGAGGTATCATTTTTATCGGGAGACGTGGGGGAACGCTGGGTGGAAGGAAATTTGTAGCTCCTCTCAGATTCCAGAACTTTCTGCCACAGAAATGTGAGGAACATGTGTTTTTTTAGCCAAATTTTGAGGTTTGCAAAGGATTCTGGGTAACAGAACCTGGTCCGAGCCCCGCAAGTCACCCCTCCTTGGATTCCCCTAGGTCTCTAGTTTTCAGAAATGCACAGGTTTGGTAGGTTTCCCTAGGTGCCGGCTGAGCTAGAGGCCAAAATCTACAGGTAGGCACTTCGCAAAAAACACATCTGTTTTTTCCCAAAATTTAGGATGTGTCCACGTTGCGCTTTGGGGTGTTTCCTGTCGCCGGCGCTAGGCCTACCCACGCAAATGAGGTATCATTTTTATCGGGAGACGTGGGGGAACGCTGGGTGGAAGGAAATTTGTAGCTCCTCTCAGATTCCAGAACTTTCTGCCACAGAAATGTGAGGAACATGTGTTTTTTTAGCCAAATTTTGAGGTTTGCAAAGGATTCTGGGTAACAGAACCTGGTCCGAGCCCCGCAAGTCACCCCTCCTTGGATTCCCCTAGGTCTCTAGTTTTCAGGAATGCACAGGTTTGGTAGGTTTCCCTAGGTGCCGGCTGAGCTAGAGGCCAAAATCTACAGGTAGGCACTTCGCAAAAAACACATCTGTTTTTTCCCAAAATTTAGGATGTGTCCACGTTGCGCTTTGGGGTGTTTCCTGTCGCCGGCGCTAGGCCTACCCACGCAAGTGAGGTATCATTTTTATCGGGAGACGTGGGGGAACGCTGGGTGGAAGGAAATTTGTAGCTCCTCTCAGATTCCAGAACTTTCTGCCACAGAAATGTGAGGAACATGTGTTTTTTAGCCAAATTTTGAGGTTTGCAAAGGATTCTGGGTAACAGAACCTGGTCCGAGCCCCGCAAGTCACCCCTCCTTGGATTCCCCTAGGTCTCTAGTTTTCAGAAATGCACAGGTTTGGTAGGTTTCCCTAGGTGCCGGCTGAGCTAGAGGCCAAAATCTACAGGTAGGCACTTCGCAAAAAACACCTCTGTTTTTTTCCAAAATTTAGGATGTGTCCACGTTGTGCTTTGGGGTGTTTCCTGTCGCCGGCGCTAGGCCTACCCACGCAAATGAGGTATAATTTTTATCGGGAGACTTGGGGGAACGCTGGGTGCAAGGAAATTTGTAGCTCCTCTCAGATTCCAGAACTTTCTGCCACAGAAATGTGAGGAACATGTGTTTTTTTAGCCAAATTTTGAGGTTTGCAAAGGATTCTGGGTAACAGAACCTGGTCCGAGCCCCGCAAGTCACCCCTCCTTGGATTCCCCTAGGTCTCTAGTTTTCAGAAATGCACAGGTTTGGTAGGTTTCCCTAGGTGCCGGCTGAGCTAGAGGCCAAAATCTACAGGTAGGCACTTCGCAAAAAACACCTCTGTTTTTTTCCAAAATTTAGGATGTGTCCACGTTGCGCTTTGGAGTGTTTCCTGTCGCCGGCGCTAGGCCTACCCACGCAAGTGAGGTATCATTTTTATCGGGAGACTTGGGGGAACGCTGGGTGGAAGGAAATTTGTAGCTCCTCTCAGATTCCAGAACTTTCTGCCACAGAAATGTAAGGAACATGTGTTTTTTTAGCCAAATTTTGAGGTTTGCAAAGGATTCTGGGTAACAGAACCTGGTCCGAGCCCCGCAAGTCACCCCTCCTTGGATTCCCCTAGGTCTCTAGTTTTCAGAAATGCACAGGTTTGGTAGGTTTCCCTAGGTGCCGGCTGAGCTAGAGGCCAAAATCTACAGGTAGGCACTTCGCAAAAAACACCTCTGTTTTTTTCCAAAATTTAGGATGTGTCCACGTTGCGCTTTGGGGTGTTTCCTGTCGCCGGCGCTAGGCCTACCCACGCAAGTGAGGTATCATTTTTATCGGGAGACTTGGGGGAACGCTGGGTGGAAGGAAATTTGTAGCTCCTCTCAGATTCCAGAACTTTCTGCCACAGAAATGTGAGGAACATGTGTTTTTTTAGCCAAATTTTGAGGTTTGCAAAGGATTCTGGGTAACAGAACCTGGTCCGAGCCCCGCAAGTCACCCCTCCTTGGATTCCCCTAGGTCTCTAGTTTTCAGAAATGCACAGGTTTGGTAGGTTTCCCTAGGTGCCGGCTGAGCTAGAGGCCAAAATCTACAGGTAGGCACTTCGCAAAAAACACCTCTGTTTTTTTCCAAAATTTAGGATGTGTCCACGTTGCGCTTTGGGGTGTTTCCTGTCGCCGGCGCTAGGCCTACCCACGCAAGTGAGGTATCATTTTTATCGGGAGACTTGGGGGAACACTGGGTGGAAGGAAATTTGTAGCTCCTCTCAGATTCCAGAACTTTCTGCCACAGAAATGTGAGGAACATGTGTTTTTTTAGCCAAATTTTGAGGTTTGCAAAGGATTCTGGGTAACAGAACCTGGTCCGAGCCCCGCAAGTCACCCCACCTTGGATTCCCCTAGGTCTCTAGTTTTCAGAAATGCACAGGTTTGGTAGGTTTCCCTAGGTGCCGGCTGAGCTAGAGGCCAAAATCTACAGGTAGGCACTTCGCAAAAAACACCTCTGTTTTTTTCCAAAATTTAGGATGTGTCCACGTTGCGCTTTGGGGTGTTTCCTGTCGCCGGCGCTAGGCCTACCCACGCAAGTGAGGTATCATTTTTATCGGGAGACTTGGGGGAACGCTGGGTGGAAGGAAATTTGTAGCTCCTCTCAGATTCCAGAACTTTCTGCCACAGAAATGTGAGGAACATGTGTTTTTTTAGCCAAATTTTGAGGTTTGCAAAGGATTCTGGGTAACAGAACCTGGTCCGAGCCCCGCAAGTCACCCCTCCTTGGATTCCCCTAGGTCTCTAGTTTTCAGAAATGCACAGGTTTGGTAGGTTTCCCTAGGTGCCGGCTGAGCTAGAGGCCAAAATCTACAGGTAGGCACTTCGCAAAAAACACATCTGTTTTTTCCCAAAATTTAGGATGTGTCCACGTTGCGCTTTGGGGTGTTTCCTGTCGCCGGCGCTAGGCCTACCCACGCAAGTGAGGTATCATTTTTATCGGGAGACGTGGGGGAACGCTGGGTGGAAGGAAATTTGTAGCTCCTCTCAGATTCCAGAACTTTCTGCCACAGAAATGTGAGGAACATGTGTTTTTTTAGCCAAATTTTGAGGTTTGCAAAGGATTCTGGGTAACAGAACCTGGTCCGAGCCCCGCAAGTCACCCCTCCTTGGATTCCCCTAGGTCTCTAGTTTTCAGAAATGCACAGGTTTGGTAGGTTTCCCTAGGTGCCGGCTGAGCTAGAGGCCAAAATCTACAGGTAGGCACTTCGCAAAAAACACATCTGTTTTTTCCCAAAATTTAGGATGTGTCCACGTTGCGCTTTGGGGTGTTTCCTGTCGCCGGCGCTAGGCCTACCCACGCAAATGAGGTATCATTTTTATCGGGAGACGTGGGGGAACGCTGGGTGGAAGGAAATTTGTAGCTCCTCTCAGATTCCAGAACTTTCTGCCACAGAAATGTGAGGAACATGTGTTTTTTTAGCCAAATTTTGAGGTTTGCAAAGGATTCTGGGTAACAGAACCTGGTCCGAGCCCCGCAAGTCACCCCTCCTTGGATTCCCCTAGGTCTCTAGTTTTCAGAAATGCACAGGTTTGGTAGGTTTCCCTAGGTGCCGGCTGAGCTAGAGGCCAAAATCTACAGGTAGGCACTTCGCAAAAAACACATCTGTTTTTTCCCAAAATTTAGGATGTGTCCACGTTGCGCTTTGGGGTGTTTCCTGTCGCCGGCGCTAGGCCTACCCACGCAAGTGAGGTATCATTTTTATCGGGAGACGTGGGGGAACGCTGGGTGGAAGGAAATTTGTAGCTCCTCTCAGATTCCAGAACTTTCTGCCACAGAAATGTGAGGAACATGTGTTTTTTAGCCAAATTTTGAGGTTTGCAAAGGATTCTGGGTAACAGAACCTGGTCCGAGCCCCGCAAGTCACCCCTCCTTGGATTCCCCTAGGTCTCTAGTTTTCAGAAATGCACAGGTTTGGTAGGTTTCCCTAGGTGCCGGCTGAGCTAGAGGCCAAAATCTACAGGTAGGCACTTCGCAAAAAACACCTCTGTTTTTTTCCAAAATTTAGGATGTGTCCACGTTGTGCTTTGGGGTGTTTCCTGTCGCCGGCGCTAGGCCTACCCACGCAAATGAGGTATAATTTTTATCGGGAGACGTGGGGGAACGCTGGGTGGAAGGAAATTTGTAGCTCCTCTCAGATTCCAGAACTTTCTGCCACAGAAATGTGAGGAATATGTGTTTTTTTAGCCAAATTTTGAGGTTTGCAAAGGATTCTGGGTAACAGAACCTGGTCCGAGCCCCGCAAGTCACCCCTTCTTGGATTCCCCTAGGTCTCTAGTTTTCAGAAATGCACAGGTTTGGTAGGTTTCCCTAGGTGCCGGCTGAGCTAGAGGCCAAAATCTACAGGTAGGCACTTCGCAAAAAACACCTCTGTTTTTTCCCAAAATTTACGATGTGTCCACGTTGCGCTTTGGGGTGTTTCCTGTCGCCGGCGCTAGGCCTACCCACGCAAATGAGGTATCATTTTTATCGGGAGACGTGGGGGAACGCTGGGTGGAAGGAAATTTGTAGCTCCTCTCAGATTCCAGAACTTTCTGCCACAGAAATGTGAGGAACATGTGTTTTTTTAGCCAAATTTTGAGGTTTGCAAAGGATTCTGGGTAACAGAACCTGGTCCGAGCCCCGCAAGTCACCCCTCCTTGGATTCCCCTATGTCTCTAGTTTTCAGAAATGCACAGGTTTGGTAGGTTCCCCTAGGTGCCGGCTGAGCTAGAGGCCAAAATCTACAGGTAGGCACTTCGCAAAAAACACCTCTGTTTTTTTCCAAAATTTAGGATGTGTCCACGTTGCGCTTTGGGGTGTTTCCTGTCGCCGGCGCTAGGCCTCCCAACGTAAGTGAGGTATAATTTTTATCGGGAGACTTGGGGGAACGCTGGGTGCAAGGAAATTTGTAGCTCCTCTCAGATTCCAGAACTTTCTGCCACAGAAATGTGAGGAACATGTGTTTTTTTAGCCAAATTTTGAGGTTTGCAAAGGATTCTGGGTAACAGAACCTGGTCCGAGCCCCGCAAGTCACCCCTCCTTGGATTCCCCTAGGTCTCTAGTTTTCAGAAATGCACAGGTTTGGTAGGTTTCCCTAGGTGCCGGCTGAGCTAGAGGCCAAAATCTACAGGTAGGCACTTCGCAAAAAACACCTCTGTTTTTTTCCAAAATTTAGGATGTGTCCACGTTGCGCTTTGGAGTGTTTCCTGTCGCCGGCGCTAGGCCTACCCACGCAAGTGAGGTATCATTTTTATCGGGAGACTTGGGGGAACGCTGGGTGGAAGGAAATTTGTAGCTCCTCTCAGATTCCAGAACTTTCTGCCACAGAAATGTAAGGAACATGTGTTTTTTTAGCCAAATTTTGAGGTTTGCAAAGGATTCTGGGTAACAGAACCTGGTCCGAGCCCCGCAAGTCACCCCTCCTTGGATTCCCCTAGGTCTCTAGTTTTCAGAAATGCACAGGTTTGGTAGGTTTCCCTAGGTGCCGGCTGAGCTAGAGGCCAAAATCTACAGGTAGGCACTTCGCAAAAAACACCTCTTTTTTTTCTCCAAAATTTAGGATGTGTCCACGTTGCGCTTTGGGGTGTTTCCTGTCGCCGGCGCTAGGCCTACCCACGCAAGTGAGGTATCATTTTTATCGGGAGACTTGGGGGAACGCTGGGTGGAAGGAAATTTGTAGCTCCTCTCAGATTCAAGAACTTTCTGCCACAGAAATGTGAGGAACATGTGTTTTTTTAGCCAAATTTTGAGGTTTGCAAAGGATTCTGGGTAACAGAACCTGGTCCGAGCCCCGCAAGTCACCCCTCCTTGGATTCCCCTAGGTCTCTAGTTTTCAGAAATGCACAGGTTTGGTAGGTTTCCCTAGGTGCCGGATGAGCTAGAGGCCAAAATCTACAGGTAGGCACTTCGCAAAAAACACCTCTGTTTTTTCCCAAAATTTAGGATGTGTCCACGTTGCGCTTTGGGGTGTTTCCTGTCGCCGGCGCTAGGCCTACCCACGCAAGTGAGGTATCATTTTTATCGGGAGACTTGGGGGAACGCTGGGTGGAAGGAAATTTGTAGCTCCTCTCAGATTCCAGAACTTTCTGCCACAGAAATGTGAGGAACATGTGTTTTTTTAGCCAAATTTTGAGGTTTGCAAAGGATTCTGGGTAACAGAACCTGGTCCGAGCCCCGCAAGTCACCCCTCCTTGGATTCCCCTAGGTCTCTAGTTTTCAGAAATACACAGGTTTGGTAGGTTTCCCTAGGTGCCGGCTGAGCTAGAGGCCAAAATCTACAGGTAGGCACTTCGCAAAAAACACCTCTGTTTTTTTCCAAAATTTAGGATGTGTCCACGTTGCGCTTTGGGGTGTTTCCTGTCGCCGGCGCTAGGCCTACCCACGCAAGTGAGGTATCATTTTTATCGGGAGACTTGGGGGAACACTGGGTGGAAGGAAATTTGTAGCTCCTCTCAGATTCCAGAACTTTCTGCCACAGAAATGTGAGGAACATGTGTTTTTTTAGCCAAATTTTGAGGTTTGCAAAGGATTCTGGGTAACAGAACCTGGTCCGAGCCCCGCAAGTCACCCCACCTTGGATTCCCCTAGGTCTCTAGTTTTCAGAAATGCACAGGTTTGGTAGGTTTCCCTAGGTGCCGGCTGAGCTAGAGGCCAAAATCTACAGGTAGGCACTTCGCAAAAAACACCTCTGTTTTTTTCCAAAATTTAGGATGTGTCCACGTTGCGCTTTGGGGTGTTTCCTGTCGCCGGCGCTAGGCCTACCCACGCAAGTGAGGTATCATTTTTATCGGGAGACTTGGGGGAACGCTGGGTGGAAGGAAATTTGTAGCTCCTCTCAGATTCCAGAACTTTCTGCCACAGAAATGTGAGGAACATGTGTTTTTTTAGCCAAATTTTGAGGTTTGCAAAGGATTCTGGGTGACAGAACCTGGTCCGAGCCCCGCAAGTCACCCCTCCTTGGATTCCCCTAGGTCTCTAGTTTTCAGAAATGCACAGGTTTGGTAGGTTTCCCTAGGTGCCGGCTGAGCTAGAGGCCAAAATCTACAGGTAGGCACTTCGCAAAAAACACATCCGTTTTTTCCCAAAATTTAGGATGTGTCCACGTTGCGCTTTGGGGTGTTTCCTGTCGCCGGCGCTAGGCCTACCCACGCAAGTGAGGTATCATTTTTATCGGGAGACGTGGGGGAACGCTGGGTGGAAGGAAATTTGTAGCTCCTCTCAGATTCCAGAACTTTCTGCCACAGAAATGTGAGGATCATGTGTTTTTTAGCCACATTTTGAGGTTTGCAAAGGATTCTGGGTAACAGAACCTGGTCCGAGCCCCGCAAGTCACCCCTCCTTGGATTCCCCTAGGTCTCTAGTTTTCAGAAATGTACAGGTTTGGTAGGTTTCCCTAGGTGCCGGCTGAGCTAGAGGCCAAAATCTACAGGTAGGCACTTCGCAAAAAACACCTCTGTTTTTTTCCAAAATTTAGGATGTGTCCACGTTGCGCTTTGGGGTGTTTCCTGTCGCCGGCGCTAGGCCTACCCACGCAAATGAGGTATCATTTTTATCGGGAGACGTGGGGGAACGCTGGGTGGAAGGAAATTTGTAGCTCCTCTCAGATTCCAGAACTTTCTGCCACAGAAATGTGAGGAATATGTGTTTTTTTAGCCAAATTTTGAGGTTTGCAAAGGATTCTGGGTAACAGAACCTGGTCCGAGCCCCGCAAGTCACCCCTTCTTGGATTCCCCTAGGTCTCTAGTTTTCAGAAATGCACAGGTTTGGTAGGTTTCCCTAGGTGCCGGCTGAGCTAGAGGCCAAAATCTACAGGTAGGCACTTCGCAAAAAACACCTCTGTTTTTTCCCAAAATTTACGATGTGTCCACGTTGCGCTTTGGGGTGTTTCCTGTCGCCGGCGCTAGGCCTACCCACGCAAATGAGGTATCATTTTTATCGGGAGACGTGGGGGAACGCTGGGTGGAAGGAAATTTGTAGCTCCTCTCAGATTCCAGAACTTTCTGCCACAGAAATGTGAGGAACATGTGTTTTTTTAGCCAAATTTTGAGGTTTGCAAAGGATTCTGGGTAACAGAACCTGGTCCGAGCCCCGCAAGTCACCCCTCCTTGGATTCCCCTATGTCTTTAGTTTTCAGAAATGCACAGGTTTGGTAGGTTCCCCTAGGTGCCGGCTGAGCTAGAGGCCAAAATCTACAGGTAGGCACTTCGCAAAAAACACCTCTGTTTTTTTCCAAAATTTAGGATGTGTCCACGTTGCGCTTTGGGGTGTTTCCTGTCGCCGGCGCTAGGCCTACCCACGTAAGTGAGGTATAATTTTTATCGGGAGACTTGGGGGAACGCTGGGTGGAAGGAAATTTGTAGCTCCTCTCAGATTCCAGAACTTTCTGCCACAGAAATGTGAGGAACATGTGTTTTTTTAGCCAAATTTTGAGGTTTGCAAAGGATTCTGGGTAACAGAACCTGGTCCGAGCCCCGCAAGTCACCCCTCCTTGGATTCCCCTAGGTCTCTAGTTTTCAGAAATGCACAGGTTTGGTAGGTTTCCCTAGGTGCCGGCTGAGCTAGAGGCCAAAATCTACAGGTAGGCACTTCGCAAAAAACACCTCTGTTTTTTTCCAAAATTTAGGATGTGTCCACGTTGCGCTTTGGAGTGTTTCCTGTCGCCGGCGCTAGGCCTACCCACGCAAGTGAGGTATCATTTTTATCGGGAGACTTGGGGGAACGCTGGGTGGAAGGAAATCTGTAGCTCCTCTCAGATTCCAGAACTTTCTGCCACAGAAATGTAAGGAACATGTGTTTTTTTAGCCAAATTTTGAGGTTTGCAAAGGATTCTGGGTAACAGAACCTGGTCCGAGCCCCGCAAGTCACCCCTCCTTGGATTCCCCTAGGTCTCTAGTTTTCAGAAATGCACAGGTTTGGTAGGTTTCCCTAGGTGCCGGCTGAGCTAGAGGCCAAAATCTACAGGTAGGCACTTCGCAAAAAACACCTCTGTTTTTTTCCAAAATTTAGGATGTGTCCACGTTGCGCTTTGGGGTGTTTCCTGTCGCCGGCGCTAGGCCTACCCACGCAAGTGAGGTATCATTTTTATCGGGAGACTTGGGGGAACGCTGGGTGGAAGGAAATTTGTAGCTCCTCTCAGATTCCAGAACTTTCTGCCACAGAAATGTGAGGAATATGTGTTTTTTTAGCCAAATTTTGAGGTTTGCAAAGGATTCTGGGTAACAGAACCTGGTCCGAGCCCCGCAAGTCACCCCTTCTTGGATTCCCCTAGGTCTCTAGTTTTCAGAAATGCACAGGTTTGGTAGGTTTCCCTAGGTGCCGGCTGAGCTAGAGGCCAAAATCTACAGGTAGGCACTTCGCAAAAAACACCTCTGTTTTTTCCCAAAATTTACGATGTGTCCACGTTGCGCTTTGGGGTGTTTCCTGTCGCCGGCGCTAGGCCTACCCACGCAAATGAGGTATCATTTTTATCGGGAGACGTGGGGGAACGCTGGGTGGAAGGAAATTTGTAGCTCCTCTCAGATTCCAGAACTTTCTGCCACAGAAATGTGAGGAACATGTGTTTTTTTAGCCAAATTTTGAGGTTTGCAAAGGATTCTGGGTAACAGAACCTGGTCCGAGCCCCGCAAGTCACCCCTCCTTGGATTCCCCTATGTCTCTAGTTTTCAGAAATGCACAGGTTTGGTAGGTTCCCCTAGGTGCCGGCTGAGCTAGAGGCCAAAATCTACAGGTAGGCACTTCGCAAAAAACACCTCTGTTTTTTTCCAAAATTTAGGATGTGTCCACGTTGCGCTTTGGGGTGTTTCCTGTCGCCGGCGCTAGGCCTACCCACGTAAGTGAGGTATAATTTTTATCGGGAGACTTGGGGGAACGCTGGGTGGAAGGAAATTTGTAGCTCCTCTCAGATTCCAGAACTTTCTGCCACAGAAATGTGAGGAACATGTGTTTTTTTAGCCAAATTTTGAGGTTTGCAAAGGATTCTGGGTAACAGAACCTGGTCCGAGCCCCGCAAGTCACCCCTCCTTGGATTCCCCTAGGTCTCTAGTTTTCAGAAATGCACAGGTTTGGTAGGTTTCCCTAGGTGCCGGCTGAGCTAGAGGCCAAAATCTACAGGTAGGCACTTCGCAAAAAACACCTCTGTTTTTTTCCAAAATTTAGGATGTGTCCACGTTGCGCTTTGGAGTGTTTCCTGTCGCCGGCGCTAGGCCTACCCACGCAAGTGAGGTATCATTTTTATCGGGAGACTTGGGGGAACGCTGGGTGGAAGGAAATTTGTAGCTCCTCTCAGATTCCAGAACTTTCTGCCACAGAAATGTAAGGAACATGTGTTTTTTTAGCCAAATTTTGAGGTTTGCAAAGGATTCTGGGTAACAGAACCTGGTACGAGCCCCGCAAGTCACCCCTCCTTGGATTCCCCTAGGTCTCTAGTTTTCAGAAATGCACAGGTTTGGTAGGTTTCCCTAGGTGCCGGCTGAGCTAGAGGCCAAAATCTACAGGTAGGCACTTCGCAAAAAACACCTCTGTTTTTTTCCAAAATTTAGGATGTGTCCACGTTGCGCTTTGGGGTGTTTCCTGTCGCCGGCGCTAGGCCTACCCACGCAAGTGAGGTATCATTTTTATCGGGAGACTTGGGGGAACGCTGGGTGGAAGGAAATTTGTAGCTCCTCTCAGATTCCAGAACTTTCTGCCACAGAAATGTGAGGAACATGTGTTTTTTTAGCCAAATTTTGAGGTTTGCAAAGGATTCTGGGTAACAGAACCTGGTCCGAGCCCCGCAAGTCACCCCTCCTTGGATTCCCCTAGGTCTCTAGTTTTCAGAAATGCACAGGTTTGGTAGGTTTCCCTAGGTGCCGGATGAGCTAGAGGCCAAAATCTACAGGTAGGCACTTCGCAAAAAACACCTCTGTTTTTTCCCAAAATTTAGGATGTGTCCACGTTGCGCTTTGGGGTGTTTCCTGTCGCCGGCGCTAGGCCTACCCACGCAAGTGAGGTATCATTTTTATCGGGAGACTTGGGGGAACACTGGGTGGAAGGAAATTTGTAGCTCCTCTCAGATTCCAGAACTTTCTGCCACAGAAATGTGAGGAACATGTGTTTTTTTAGCCAAATTTTGAGGTTTGCAAAGGATTCTGGGTAACAGAACCTGGTCCGAGCCCCGCAAGTCACCCCTCCTTGGATTCCCCTAGGTCTCTAGTTTTCAGAAATGCACAGGTTTGGTAGGTTTCCCTAGGTGCCGGCTGAACTAGAGGCCAAAATCTACAGGTAGGCACTTCGCAAAAAACACCTCAGTTTTTTTCCAAAATTTAGGATGTGTCCACGTTGCGCTTTGGGGTGTTTCCTGTCGCCGGCGCTAGGCCTACCCATGCAAGTGAGGTATCATTTTTATAGGGAGACTTTGGGGAACGCTGGGTGGAAGGAAATTTGTAGCTCCTCTCAGATTCCAGAACTTTCTGCCACAGAAATGTGAGGAACATGTGTTTTTTTAGCCAAATTTTGAGGTTTGCAAAGGATTCTGGGTAACAGAACCTGGTCCGAGCCCCGCAAGTCACCCCTCCTTGGATTCCCCTAGGTCTCTAGTTTTCAGAAATGCACAGGTTTGGTAGGTTTCCCTAGGTGCCGGCTGAGCTAGAGGCCAAAATCTACAGGTAGGCACTTCGCAAAAAACACCTCTGTTTTTTTCCAAAATTTAGGATGTGTCCACGTTGCGCTTTGGGGTGTTTCCTGTCGCTGGCGCTAGGCCTACCCACGCAAATGAGGTATCATTTTTATCGGGAGACGTGGGGGAACGCTGGGTGGAAGGAAATTTGTAGCTCCTCTCAGATTCCAGAACTTTCTGCCACAGAAATGTGAGGAATATGTGTTTTTTTAGCCAAATTTTGAGGTTTGCAAAGGATTCTGGGTAACAGAACCTGGTCCGAGCCCCGCAAGTCACCCCTTCTTGGATTCCCCTAGGTCTCTAGTTTTCAGAAATGCACAGGTTTGGTAGGTTTCCCTAGGTGCCGGCTGAGCTAGAGGCCAAAATCTACAGGTAGGCACTTCGCAAAAAACACCTCTGTTTTTTCCCAAAATTTACGATGTGTCCACGTTGCGCTTTGGGGTGTTTCCTGTCGCCGGCGCTAGGCCTACCCACGCAAATGAGGTATCATTTTTATCGGGAGACGTGGGGGAACGCTGGGTGGAAGGAAATTTGTAGCTCCTCTCAGATTCCAGAACTTTCTGCCACAGAAATGTGAGGAACATTTGTTTTTTTAGCCAAATTTTGAGGTTTACAAAGGATTCTGGGTAACAGAACCTGGTCCGAGCCCCGCAAGTCACCCCTCCTTGGATTCCCCTATGTCTCTAGTTTTTAGAAATGCACAGGTTTGGTAGGTTCCCCTAGGTGCCGGCTGAGCTAGAGGCCAAAATCTACAGGTAGGCACTTCGCAAAAAACACCTCTGTTTTTTTCCAAAATTTAGGATGTGTCCACGTTGCGCTTTGGGGTGTTTCCTGTCGCCGGCGCTAGGCCTACCCATGAAAGTGAGGTATAATTTTTATCGGGAGACTTGGGGGAACGCTGGGTGGAAGGAAATTTGTAGCTCCTCTCAGATTCCAGAACTTTCTGCCACAGAAATGTGAGGAACATGTGTTTTTTTAGCCAAATTTTGAGGTTTGCAAAGGATTCTGGGTAACAGAACCTGGTCCGAGCCCCGCAAGTCACCCCTCCTTGGATTCCCCTAGGTCTCTAGTTTTCAGAAATGCACAGGTTTGGTAGGTTTCCCTAGGTGCCGGCTGAGCTAGAGGCCAAAATCTACAGGTAGGCACTTCGCAAAAAACACCTCTGTTTTTTTCCAAAATTTAGGATGTGTCCACGTTGCGCTTTGGAGTGTTTCCTGTCGCCGGCGCTAGGCCTACCCACGCAAGTGAGGTATCATTTTTATCGGGAGACTTGGGGGAACGCTGGGTGGAAGGAAATTTGTAGCTCCTCTCAGATTCCAGAACTTTCTGCCACAGAAATGTAAGGAACATGTGTTTTTTTAGCCAAATTTTGAGGTTTGCAAAGGATTCTGGGTAACAGAACCTGGTCCGAGCCCCGCAAGTCACCCCTCCTTGGATTCCCCTAGGTCTCTAGTTTTCAGAAATGCACAGGTTTGGTAGGTTTCCCTAGGTGCCGGCTGAGCTAGAGGCCAAAATCTACAGGTAGGCACTTCGCAAAAAACACCTCTGTTTTTTTCTAAAATTTAGGATGTGTCAACGTTGCGCTTTGGGGTGTTTCCTGTCGCCGTCGCTAGGCCTACCCACGCAAGTGAGGTATCATTTTTATCGGGAGACTTGGGGGAACACTGGGTGGAAGGATATTTGTAGCTCCTCTCAGATTCCAGAACTTTCTGCCACAGAAATGTGAGGAACATGTGTTTTTTTAGCCAAATTTTGAGGTTTGCAAAGGATTCTGGGTAACAGAACCTGGTCCGAGCCCCGCAAGTCACCCCTCCTTGGATTCCCCTAGGTCTCTAGTTTTCAGAAATGCACAGGTTTGGTAGGTTTCCCTAGGTGCCAGCTGAGCTAGAGGCCAAAATCTACAGGTAGGCACTTCGCAAAAAGCACTCTGTTTTTTTTCCAAAATTTAGGATGTGTCCACGTTGCGCTTTGGGGTGTTTCCTGTCGCCGGCGCTAGGCCTACCCACGCAAGTGAGGTATAATTTTTATCGGGAGACTTGGGGGAACGCTGGGTGGAAGGAAATTTGTAGCTCCTCTCAGATTCCAGAACTTTCTGCCACAGAAATGTGAGGAACATGTGTTTTTTTAGCCAAATTTTGAGGTTTGCAAAGGATTCTGGGTAACAGAACCTGGTCCGAGCCCCGCAAGTCACCCCTCCTTGGATTCCCCTAGGTCTCTAGTTTTCAGAAATGCACAGGTTTGGTAGGTTTCCCTGGGTGCCGGCTGAGCTAGAGGCCAAAATCTACAGGTAGGCACTTCGCAAAAAACACCTCTGTTTTTTTCCAAAATTTAGGATGTGTCCACATTGCGCTTTGGAGTGTTTCCTGTCGCCGGCGCTAGGCCTACCCACGCAAGTGAGGTATCATTTTTATCGGGAGACGTGGGGGAACGCTGGGTGGAAGGAAATTGGTAGCTCCTCTCAGATTCCAGAACTTTCTGCCACAGAAATGTGAGGAACATGTGTTTTTTTAGCCAAATTTTGAGGTTTGCAAAGGATTCTGGGTAACAGAACCTGGTCCGAGCCCCGCAAGTCACCCCTCCTTGGATTCCCCTAGGTCTCTAGTTTTCAGAAATGCACAGGTTTGGTAGGTTTCCCTAGGTGCCGGCTGAGCTAGAGGCCAAAATCTACAGGTAGGCACTTCGCAAAAAACACCTCTGTTTATTCCCAAAATTTAGGATGTGTCCACGTTGCGCTTTCAGGTGTTTCCTGTCGCCGGCGCTAGGCCTACCCACGCAAGTGAGGTATCATTTTTATCGGGAGACGTGGGGGAACGCTGGGTGGAAGGAAATTTGTAGCTCCTCTCAGATTCCAGAACTTTCTGCCACAGAAATGTGAGGAACATGTGTTTTTTTAGCCAAATTTTGAGGTTTGCAAAGGATTCTGGGTAACAGAACCTGTTCCGAGCCCCGCAAGTCACCCCTCCTTGGATTCCCCTAGGTCTCTAGTTTTCAGAAATGCACAGGTTTGGTAGGTTTCCCTAGGTGCCGGCTGAGCTAGAGGCCAAAATCTACAGGTAGGCACTTCGCAAAAAACACCTCTGTTTATTCCCAAAATTTAGGATGTGTCCACGTTGCGCTTTCAGGTGTTTCCTGTCGCCGGCGCTAGGCCTACCCACGCAAGTGAGGTATCATTTTTATCGGGAGACTTGGGGGAACGCTGGGTGGAAGGAAATTTGTAGCTCCTCTCAGATTCCAGAACTTTCTGCCACAGAAATGTGAGGAACATGTGTTTTTTTAGCCAAATTTTGAGGTTTGCAAAGGATTCTGGGTAACAGAACCTGGTCCGAGCCCCGCAAGTCACCCCTCCTTGGATTCCCCTAGGTCTCTAGTTTTCAGAAATGCACAGGTTTGGTAGGTTTCCCTAGGTGCCGGCTGAGCTAGAGGCCAAAATCTACAGGTAGGCACTTCGCAAAAAACACCTCTGTTTTTTTCCAAAATTTAGGATGTGTCCACGTTGCGCTTTGGGGTGTTTCCTGTCGCCGGCGCTAGGCCTACCCACGCAAGTGAGGTATCATTTTTATCGGGAGACTTGGGGGAACGCTGGGTGGAAGAAAATTTGTAGCTCCTCTCAGATTCCAGAACTTTCTGCCACAGAAATGTGAGGAACATGTGTTTTTTTTGGCCAAATTTTGAGGTTTGCAAAGGATTCTGGGTAACAGAACCTGGTCCGAGCCCCGCAAGTCACCCCTCCTTGGATTCCCCTAGGTCTCTAGTTTTCAGAAATGCACAGGTTTGGTAGGTTTCCCTAGGTGCCGGCTGAGCTAGAGGCCAAAATCTACAGGTAGGCACTTCGCAAAAAACACCTCTGTTTTTTCCCAAAATTTACGATGTGTCCACGTTGCGCTTTGGGGTGTTTCCTGTCGCCGGCGCTAGGCCTACCCACGCAAGTGAGGTATCATTTTTATCGGGAGACGTGGGGGAACGCTGGGTGGAAGGAAATTTGTAGCTCCTCTCAGATTCCAGAACTTTCTGCCACAGAAATGTGAGGAACATGTGTTTTTTTAGCCAAATTTTGAGGTTTGCAAAGGATTCTGGGTAACAGAACCTGTTCCGAGCCCCGCAAGTCACCCCTCCTTGGATTCCCCAATGTCTCTAGTTTTCAGAAATGCACAGGTTTGGTAGGTTCCCCTAGGTGCCGGCTGAGCTAGAGGCCAAAATCTACAGGTAGGCACTTCGCAAAAAACACCTCTGTTTTTTTCCAAAATTTAGGATGTGTCCACGTTGCGCTTTGGGGTGTTTCCTGTCGCCGGCGCTAGGCCTACCCACGCAAGTGAGGTATAATTTTTATCGGGAGACTTGGGGGAACGCTGGGTGGAAGGACATTTGTAGCTCCTCTCAGATTCCAGAACTTTCTGCCACAGAAATGTGAGGAACATGTGTTTTTTTAGCCAAATTTTGAGGTTTGCAAAGGATTCTGGGTAACAGAACCTGGTCCGAGCCCCGCAAGTCACCCCTCCTTGGATTCCCCTAGGTCTCTAGTTTTCAGAAATGCACAGGTTTGGTAGGTTTCCCTAGGTGCCGGCTGAGCTAGAGGCCAAAATCTACAGGTAGGCACTTCGCAAAAAACACCTCTGTTTTTTTCCAAAATTTAGGATGTGTCCACGTTGCGCTTTGGAGTGCTTCCTGTCCCCGGCGCTAGGCCTACCCACGCAAGTGAGGTATCATTTTTATCGGGAGACTTGGGGGAACGCTGGGTGGAAGGAAATTTGTAGCTCCTCTCTGATTCCAGAACTTTCTGCCACAGAAATGTAAGGAACATGTGTTTTTTTAGCCAAATTTTGAGGTTTGCAAAGGATTCTGGGTAACAGAACCTGGTCCGAGCCCCACAAGTCACCCCTCCTTGGATTCCCCTAGGTCTCTAGTTTTCAGAAATGCACAGGTTTGGTAGGTTTCCCTAGGTGCCGGCTGAGCTAGAGGCCAAAATCTACAGGTAGGCACTTCGCAAAAAACACCTCTGTTTTTTTCCAAAATTTAGGATGTGTCCACGTTGCGCTTTGGGGTGTTTCCTGTCGCCGGCGCTAGGCCTACCCACGCAAGTGAGGTATCATTTTTATCGGGAGACTTTGGGGAACGCTGGGTGGAAGGAAATTTGTAGCTCCTCTCAGATTCCAGAACTTTCTGCCACAGAAATGTGAGGAACATGTGTTTTTTTAGCCAAATTTTGAGGTTTGCAAAGGATTCTGGGTAACAGAACCTGGTCCGAGCCCCGCAAGTCACCGCTCCTTGGATTCCCCTAGGTCTCTAGTTTTCAGAAATGCACAGGTTTGGTAGGTTTCCCTAGGTGCCGGCTGAGCTAGAGGCCAAAATCTACAGGTAGGCACTTCGCAAAAAACACCTCTGTTTTTTCCCAAAATTAAGGATGTGTCCACGTTGCGCTTTGGGGTGTTTCCTGTCGCCGGCGCTAGGCCTACCCACGCAAGTGAGGTATCATTTTTATCGGGAGACGTGGGGGAACGCTGGGTGGAAGGAAATTGGTAGCTCCTCTCAGATTCCAGAACTTTCTGCCACAGAAATGTGTGGAACATGTGTTTTTTTAGCCAAATTTTGAGGTTTGCAAAGGATTCTGGGTAACAGAACCTAGTCCGAGCCCCGCAAGTCACCCCTCCTTGGATTCCCCTAGGTCTCTAGTTTTCAGAAATGCACAGGTTTGGTAGGTTTCCCTAGGTGCCGGCTGAGCTAGAGGCCAAAATCTACAGGTAGGCACTTCGCAAAAAACACCTCTGTTTTTTCCCAAAATTCAGGATGTGTCCACGTTGCACTTTGGGGTGTTTCCTGTCGCCGGCGCTAGGCCTACCCACGCAAGTGAGGTATCATTTTTATCGGGAGACTTGGGGGAACGCTGGGTGGAAGGAAATTTGTAGCTCCTCTCAGATTCCAGAACTTTCTGCCACAGAAATGTGAGGAACATGTGTTTTTTTAGCCAAATTTTGAGGTTTGCAAAGGATTCTGGGTAACAGAACCTGGTCCGAGCCCCGCAAGTCACCCCTCCTTGGATTTCCCTAGGTCTCTAGTTTTCAGAAATGCACAGGTTTGGTAGGTTTCCCTTGGTGCCGGCTGAGCTAGAGGCCAAAATCTACAGGTAGGCACTTCACAAAAAACACCTCTGTTTTTTTCCAAAATTTAGGATGTGTCAACGTTGCGCTTTGGGGTGTTTCCTGTCGCCGGCGCTAGGCCTACCCACGCAAGTGAGGTATCATTTTTATCGGGAGACGTGGGGGAACGCTGGGTGGAAGGAAATTTGTAGCTCCTCTCAGATTCCAGAACTTTCTGCCACAGAAATGTGAGGAACATGTGTTTTTTTAGCCAAATTTTGAGGTTTGCAAAGGATTCTGGGTAACAGAACCTGGTCCGAGCCCCGCAAGTCACCCCTCCTTGGATTCCCCTAGGTCTCTAGTTTTCAGAAATGCACAGGTTTGGTAGGTTCCCCTAGGTGCCGGCTGAGCTAGAGGCCAAAATCTACAGGTAGGCACTTCGGAAAAAAACACCTCTGTTTTTTTCCAAAATTTAGGATGTGTCCACGTTGCGCTTTGGGGTGTTTCCTGTCGCCGGCGCTAGGCCTACCCACGCAAGTGAGGTATAATTTTTATCGGGAGACTTGGGGGAACGCTGGGTGGAAGGAAATTTGTAGCTCCTCTCAGATTCCAGAACTTTCTGCCACAGAAATGTGAGGAACATGTGTTTTTTTAGCCAAATTTTGAGGTTTGCAAAGGATTCTGGGTAACAGAACCTGGTCCGAGCCCCGCAAGTCACCCCTCCTTGGATTCCCCTAGGTCTCTAGTTTTCAGAAATGCACAGGTTTGGTAGGTTTCCCTTGGTGCCGGCTGAGCTAGAGGCCAAAATCTACAGGTAGGCACTTCACAAAAAACACCTCTGTTTTTTTCCAAAATTTAGGATGTGTCAACGTTGCGCTTTGGGGTGTTTCATGTCGCCGGCGCTAGGCCTACCCACGCAAGTGAGGTATCATTTTTATCGGGAGACGTGGGGGAACGCTGGGTGGAAGGAAATTTGTAGCTCCTCTCAGATTCCAGAACTTTCTGCCACAGAAATGTGAGGAACATGTGTTTTTTTAGCCAAATTTTGAGGTTTGCAAAGGATTCTGGGTAACAGAACCTGGTCCGAGCCCCGCAAGTCACCCCTCCTTGGATTCCCCTAGGTCTCTAGTTTTCAGAAATGCACAGGTTTGGTAGGTTCCCCTAGGTGCCGGCTGAGCTAGAGGCCAAAATCTACAGGTAGGCACTTCGGAAAAAACACCTCTGTTTTTTTCCAAAATTTAGGATGTGTCCACGTTGCGCTTTGGGGTGTTTCCTGTCGCCGGCGCTAGGCCTACCCACGCAAGTGAGGTATAATTTTTATCGGGAGACTTGGGGGAACGCTGGGTGGAAGGAAATTTGTAGCTCCTCTCAGATTCCAGAACTTTCTGCCACAGAAATGTGAGGAACATGTGTTTTTTAGCCAAATTTTGAGGTTTGCAAAGGATTCTGGGTAACAGAACCTGGTCCGAGCCCCGCAAGTCACCCCTCCTTGGATTCCCCTAGGTCTCTAGTTTTCAGAAATGCACAGGTTTGGTAGGTTTCCCTGGGTGCCGGCTGAGCTAGAGGCCAAAATCTACAGGTAGGCACTTCGCAAAAAACACCTCTGTTTTTTTCCAAAATTTAGGATGTGTCCACATTGCGCTTTGGAGTGTTTCCTGTCGCCGGCGCTAGGCCTACCCACGCAAGTGAGGTATCATTTTTATCGGGAGACTTGGGGGAACGCTGGGTGGTAGGAAATTTGTAGCTCCTCTCAGATTCCAGAACTTTCTGCCACAGAAATGTAAGGAACATGTGTTTTTTTAGCCAAATTTTGAGGTTTGCAAGGGATTCTGGGTAACAGAACCTGGTCCGAGCCCCGCAAGTCACCCCTCCTTGGATTCCCCTAGGTCTCTAGTTTTCAGAAATGCACAGGTTTGGTAGGTTTCCCTGGGTGCCGGCTGAGCTAGAGGCCAAAATCTACAGGTAGGCACTTCGCAAAAAACACCTCTGTTTTTTTCCAAAATTTAGGATGTGTCCACGTTGCGCTTTGGAGTGTTTCCTGTCGCCGGCGCTAGGCCTACCCACGCAAGTGAGGTATCATTTTTATCGGGAGACTTGGGGGAACGCTGGGTGGTAGGAAATTTGTAGCTCCTCTCAGATTCCAGAACTTTCTGCCACAGAAATGTAAGGAACATGTGTTTTTTTAGCCAAATTTTGAGGTTTGCAAAGGATTCTGGGTAACAGAACCCGGTCCGAGCCCCGCAAGTCACCCCTCCTTGGATTCCCCTAGGTCTCTAGTTTTCAGAAAAGCACAGGTTTGGTAGGTTTCCCAAGGTGCCGGCTGAGCTAGAGGCCAAAATCTACAGGTAGGCACTTCGCAAAAAACACCTCTGTTTTTTTCCAAAATTTAGGATGTGTCCACGTTGCGCTTTGGGGTGTTTCCTGTCGCTGGCGCTAGGCCTACCCACGCAAGTGAGGTATCATTTTTATCGGGAGACTTTGGGGAACGCTGGGTGGAAGGAAATTTGTAGCTCCTCTCAGATTCCAGAACTTTCTGCCACAGAAATGTGAGGAACATGTGTTTTTTTAGCCAAATTTTGAGGTTTGCAAAGGATTCTGGGTAACAGAACCTGGTCCGAGCCCCGCAAGTCACCCCTCCTTGGATTCCCCTAGGTCTCTAGTTTTCAGAAATGCACAGGTTTGGTAGGTTTCCCTGGGTGCCGGCTGAGCTAGAGGCCAAAATCTACAGGTAGGCACTTCGCAAAAAACACCTCTGTTTTTTTCCAAAATTTAGGATGTGTCCTCGTTGCGCTTTGGAGTGTTTCCTGTCGCCGGCGCTAGGCCTACCCACACAAGTGAGGGATCATTTTTATCGGGAGACTTGGGGGAACGCTGGGTGGAAGGAAATTTGTGGCTCCTCTCAGTTTCCAGAACTTTCTGTCACCAAAATGTGAGGAAAATGTGTTTTTTTAACCACATTTTGAGGTTTGCAAAGGATTCTGGGGAACAGAACCTGGTGAGAGCCCCACAAGTCACCCCATCTTGGATTCCCCTAGGTCTCTAGTTTTCATAAATGCACAGGTTTGGTAGGTTTCCCTAGGTGCCGGCTGAGCTAGAGGCCAAAATCTACAGGTAGGCACTTTGCAAAAAACACCTCTGTTTTCTGTCAAAAAATGGGATGAGTCCACGTTGTGTTTTGGGGCATTTCCTGTCGCGGGCGCTAGGCCTACCCACACAAGTGAGGTATCATTTTTATCAGGAGACTTGGGGGAACGCTGGGTGGAAGGAAATTTGTGGCTCCTCTCAGATTCCAGGACTTTCTGTCACCGAAATGTGAGGAAAATGCGTTTTTTTAGCCAAATTTTGAGGTTTGCAAAGGATTCTGGGTAACAGAACCTGGTCAGAGCCCCACAAGTCACCGCATCTTGGATTCCCCTAGGTCTCTAGTTTTCAAAAATGCACAGGTTTGGTAGGTTTCCTTAGATGCCGGCTGAGCTAGAGGCCAAAATCTACAGGTAGGCACTTTGCAAAAAACACCTCTGTTTTCTGTCAAAAAATGGGATGTGTCTACGTTATGTTTTGGGGCATTTCCTGTCGCGGGCGCAAGCCCTACCCACACAAGTGAGGGATCATTTTTATCGGGAGACTTGGGGGAACGCTGGGTGGAAGGAAATTTGTGGCTCCTCTCAGATTCCAGAACTTTCTGTCACCAAAATGTGAGGAAAATGTGTTTTTTTAACCACATTTTGAGGTTTGCAAAGGATTCTGGGTAACAGAACCTGGTGAGAGCCCCACAAGTCACCCCATCTTGGATTCCCCTAGGTCTCTAGTTTTCATAAATGCACAGGTTTGGTAGGTTTCCCTAGGTGCCGGCTGAGCTAGAGGCCAAAATCTACAGGTAGGCACTTTGCAAAAAACACCTCTGTTTTCTGTCAAAAAATGGGATGAGTCCACGTTGTGTTTTGGGGCATTTCCTGTCGCGGGCGCTAGGCCTACCCACACAAGTGAGGTATCATTTTTATCGGGAGACTTGGGGGAACGCTGGGTGGAAGGATATTTGTGGCTCCTCTCAGATTCCAGGACTTTCTGTCACCGAAATGTGAGGAAAATGCATTTTTTTAGCCAAATTATGAGGTTTGCAAAGGATTCTGGGTAACAGAACCTGGTCAGAGCCCCACAAGTCACCCCATCTTGGATTTCCCTAGGTCTCTAGTTTTCATAAATGCACAGGTTTGGTAGGTTTCCCTAGGTGCCGGCTGAGCTAGAGGCCAAAATCTACAGGTAGGCACTTTGCAAAAAACACCTCTGTTTTCTGTCAAAAAATGGGATGAGTCCACGTTGTGTTTTGGGGCATTTCGTGTCGCGGGCGCTAGGCCTACACACACGAGTGAGGTATCATTTTTATCGGGAGACTTGGGGGAACGCTGGGTGGAAGGATATTTGTGGCTCCTCTCAGATTCCAGGACTTTCTGTCACCGAAATGTGAGGAAAATGCGTTTTTTTAGCCAAATTTTGAGGTTTGCAAAGGATTCTGGGTAACAGAACCTGGTCAGAGCCCCACAAGTCACCCCATCTTGGATTTCCCTAGGTCTCTAGTTTTCATAAATGCACAGGTTTGGTAGGTTTCCCTAGGTGCCGGCTGAGCTAGAGGCCAAAATCTACAGGTAGGCACTTTGCAAAAAACACCTCTGTTTTCTGTCAAAAAATGGGATGAGTCCACGTTGTGTTTTGGGGCATTTCCTGTCGCGGGCGCTAGGCCTACCCACACAAGTGAGGTATCATTTTTATCGGGAGACTTGGGGGAACGATGGGTGGAAGGAAATTTGTGGCTCCTCTCAGATTGCAGGACTTTCTGTCACCGAAATGTGAGGAAAATGTGTTTTTTTAGCCAGATTTTGAGGTTTGCAAAGGATTCTGGGTAACAGAACCTGGTCAGAGCCCCACAAGTCACCCCATCTTGGATTCCCCTAGGTCTCTAGTTTTCAAAAATGCACAGGTTTGGTAGGTTTCCTTAGATGCCGGCTGAGCTAGAGGCCAAAATCTACAGGTAGGCACTTTGCAAAAAACACCTCTGTTTTCTGTCAAAAAATGAGATGTGTCTACGTTATGTTTTGGGGCATTTCCTGTCGCGGGCGCAAGCCCTACCCACACAAGTGAGGGATCATTTTTATCGGGAGACTTGGGGGAACGCTGGGTGGAAGGAAATTTGTGGCTCCTCTCAGTTTCCAGAACTTTCTGTCACCAAAATGTGAGGAAAATGTGTTTTTTTAACCACATTTTGAGGTTTGCAAAGGATTCTGGGGAACAGAACCTGGTGAGAGCCCCACAAGTCACCCCATCTTGGATTCCCCTAGGTCTCTAGTTTTCATAAATGCACAGGTTTGGTAGGTTTCCCTAGGTGCCGGCTGAGCTAGAGGCCAAAATCTACAGGTAGGCACTTTGCAAAAAACACCTCTGTTTTCTGTCAAAAAATGGGATGAGTCCACGTTGTGTTTTGGGGCATTTCCTGTCGCGGGCGCTAGGCCTACCCACACAAGTGAGGTATCATTTTTATCAGGAGACTTGTGGGAACGCTGGGTGGAAGGAAATTTGTGGCTCCTCTCAGATTCCAGGACTTTCTGTCACCGAAATGTGAGGAAAATGCATTTTTTTAGCCAAATTATGAGGTTTGCAAAGGATTCTGGGTAACAGAACCTGGTCAGAGCCCCACAAGTCACCCCATCTTGGATTCCCCTAGGTCTCTAGTTTTCATAAATGCACAGGTTTGGTAGGTTTCCCGAGGAGCCGGCTGAGCCAGAGGCCAAAATCTACAGGTAGGCACTTTGCAAAAAACACCTCTGTTTTCTGTCAAAAAATGGGATGAGTCCACGTTGTGTTTTGGGGCATTTCCTGTCGCGGGCGCTAGGCCTACCCACACAAGTGAGGTATCATTTTTATCGGGAGACTTGAGGGAACGCTGGGTGGAAGGAAATTTGTGGCTCCTCTCAGATTCCAGAACTTTCTGTCACCAAAATGTGAGGAAAATGTGTTTTTTTAACCACATTTTGAGGTTTGCAAAGGATTCTGGGTAACAGAACCTGGTGAGAGCCCCACAAGTCACCCCATCTTGGATTCCCCTAGGTCTCTAGTTTTCATAAATGCACAGGTTTGGTAGGTTTCCCTAGGTGCCGGCTGAGCTAGAGGCCAAAATCTACAGGTAGGCACTTTGCAAAAAACACCTCTGTTTTCTGTCAAAAAATGGGATGAGTCCACGTTGTGTTTTGGGGCATTTCCTGTCGCGGGCGCTAGGCCTACCCACACAAGTGAGGTATCATTTTTATCAGGAGACTTGGGGGAACGCTGGGTGGAAGGAAATTTGTGGCTCCTCTCAGATTCCAGGACTTTCTGTCACCGAAATGTGAGGAAAATGCGTTTTTTTTAGCCAAATTTTGAGGTTTGCAAAGGATTCTGGGTAACAGAACCTGGTCAGAGCCCCACAAGTCACCGCATCTTGGATTCCCCTAGGTCTCTAGTTTTCAAAAATGCACAGGTTTGGTAGGTTTCCTTAGATGCCGGCTGAGCTAGAGGCCAAAATCTACAGGTAGGCACTTTGCAAAAAACACCTCTGTTTTCTGTCAAAAAATGGGATGTGTCTACGTTATGTTTTGGGGCATTTCCTGTCGCGGGCGCAAGCCCTACCCACACAAGTGAGGGATCATTTTTATCGGGAGACTTGGGGGAACGCTGGGTGGAAGGAAATTTGTGGCTCCTCTCAGATTCCAGAACTTTCTGTCACCAAAATGTGAGGAAAATGTGTTTTTTTAACCACATTTTGAGGTTTGCAAAGGATTCTGGGTAACAGAACCTGGTGAGAGCCCCACAAGTCACCCCATCTTGGATTCCCCTAGGTCTCTAGTTTTCATAAATGCACAGGTTTGGTAGGTTTCCCTAGGTGCCGGCTGAGCTAGAGGCCAAAATCTACAGGTAGGCACTTTGCAAAAAACACCTCTGTTTTCTGTCAAAAAATGGGATGAGTCCACGTTGTGTTTTGGGGCATTTCCTGTCGCGGGCGCTAGGCCTACCCACACAAGTGAGGTATCATTTTTATCGGGAGACTTGGGGGAACGCTGGGTGGAAGGATATTTGTGGCTCCTCTCAGATTCCAGGACTTTCTGTCACCGAAATGTGAGGAAAATGCATTTTTTTAGCCAAATTATGAGGTTTGCAAAGGATTCTGGGTAACAGAACCTGGTCAGAGCCCCACAAGTCACCCCATCTTGGATTTCCCTAGGTCTCTAGTTTTCATAAATGCACAGGTTTGGTAGGTTTCCCTAGGTGCCGGCTGAGCTAGAGGCCAAAATCTACAGGTAGGCACTTTGCAAAAAACACCTCTGTTTTCTGTCAAAAAATGGGATGAGTCCACGTTGTGTTTTGGGGCATTTCCTGTCGCGGGCGCTAGGCCTACCCACACAAGTGAGGTATCATTTTTATCGGGAGACTTGGGGGAACGCTGGGTGGAAGGAAATTTGTGGTTCCTCTCAGATTCCAGGACTTTCTGTCACCGAAATGTGAGGAAAATGTGTTTTTTTAGCCAAATTTTGAGGTTTGCAAAGGATTCTGGGTAACAGAACCTGGTCAGAGCCCCACAAGTCACCGCATCTTGGATTCCCCTAGGTCTCTAGTTTTCAAAAATGCACAGGTTTGGTAGGTTTCCCTAGGTGCCGGCTGAGCTAGAGGCCAAAATCTACAGGTAGGCACTTTGCAAAAAACACCTCTGTTTTCTGTCAAAAAATGGGATGTGTCTACGTTATGTTTTGGGGCATTTCCTGTCGCGGGCGCAAGCCCTACCCACACAAGTGAGGGATCATTTTTATCGGGAGACTTGGGGGAACGCTGGGTGGAAGGAAATTTGTGGCTCCTCTCAGATTCCAGAACTTTCTGTCACCAAAATGTGAGGAAAATGTGTTTTTTTAACCACATTTTGAGGTTTGCAAAGGATTCTGGGTAACAGAACCTGGTGAGAGCCCCACAAGTCACCCCATCTTGGATTCCCCTAGGTCTCTAGTTTTCATAAATGCACAGGTTTGGTAGGTTTCCCTAGGTGCCGGCTGAGCTAGAGGCCAAAATCTACAGGTAGGCACTTTGCAAAAAACACCTCTGTTTTCTGTCAAAAAATGGGATGAGTCCACGTTGTGTTTTGGGGCATTTCCTGTCGCGGGAGCTGGGCCTACCCACACAAGTTAGGTATTATTTTTATCGGGAGACTTGGGGGAACGCTGGGTGGAAGGAAATTCGTTGCTCCTCTCAGATTCCAGAACTTTCTGTCACCGAAATGTGAGGAAAATGTGTATTTTTAACCACATTTTGAGGTTTGCAAAGGATTCTGGGTAACAGAACCTGGTGAGAGCCCCACAAGTCACCCCATCTTGGATTCCCCTAGGTCTCTAGTTTTCATAAATGCACAGGTTTGGTAGGTTTCCCTAGGTGCCGGCTGAGCTAGAGGCCAAAATCTACAGGTAGGCACTTTGCAAAAAACACCTCTGTTTTCTGTCAAAAAATGGGATGAGTCCACGTTGTGTTTTGGGGCATTTCCTGTCGCGGGCGCTAGGCCTACCCACACAAGTGAGGTATCATTTTTATCGGGAGACTTGGGGGAACGCTGGGTGGAAGGAAATTTGTGGCTCCTCTCAGATTCCAGAACTTTCTGTCACCGAAATGTCAGGAAAATGTGTTTTTTTAGCCAAATTTTGAGGTTTGCAAAGGATTCTGGGTAACAGAACCTGGTCAGAGCCCCACAAGTCACCCCATCTTGGATTCCCCTAGGTCTCTAGTTTTCATAAATGCACAGGTTTGGTAGGTTTCCCTAGGTGCCGGCTGAGCTAGAGGCAAAGAATCTACATGTAGGCACTTTGCAAAAAACACCTCTGTTTTCTGCCAAAAAATGGGATGTGTCCACGTTGTGTTTTGGGGCATTTCCTGTCGCGGGAGCTGGGCCTACCCACACAAGTTAGGTATTATTTTTATCGGGAGACTTGGGGGAACGCTGGGTGGAAGGAAATTCGTTGCTCCTCTCAGATTCCAGAACTTTCTGTCACCGAAATGTGAGGAAAATGTGTTTTTTTAACCACATTTTGAGGTTTGCAAAGGATTCTGGGTAACAGAACCTGGTGAGAGCCCCACAAGTCACCCTATCTTGGATTCCCCTAGGTCTCTAGTTTTCAAAAATGCACAGGTTTGGTAGGTTTCCTTAGATGCCGGCTGAGCTAGAGGCCAAAATCTACAGGTAGGCACTTTGCAAAAAACACCTCTGTTTTCTGTCAAAAAATGGGATGTGTCTACGTTATGTTTTGGGGCATTTCCTGTCGCGGGCGCAAGCCCTACCCACACAAGTGAGGGATCATTTTTATCGGGAGACTTGGGGGAACGCTGGGTGGAAGGAAATTTGTGGCTCCTCTCAGATTCCAGAACTTTCTGTCACCAAAATGTGAGGAAAATGTGTTTTTTTAACCACATTTTGAGGTTTGCAAAGGATTCTGGGTAACAGAACCTGGTGAGAGCCCCACAAGTCACCCCATCTTGGATTCCCCTAGGTCTCTAGTTTTCATAAATGCACAGGTTTGGTAGGTTTCCCTAGGTGCCGGCTGAGCTAGAGGCCAAAATCTACAGGTAGGCACTTCGCAAAAAACACCTCTGTTTTTTTCCAAAATTTAGGATGTGTCCACGTTGCGCTTTGGGGTGTTTCCTGTCGCTGGCGCTAGGCCTACCCACGCAAGTGAGGTATCATTTTTATCGGGAGACTTGGGGGAACGCTGGGTGGAAGGAAATTTGTAGCTCCTCTCAGATTCCAGAACTTTCTGCCACAGAAATGTGAGGAACATGTGTTTTTTTAGCCAAATTTTGAGGTTTGCAAAGGATTCTGGGTAACAGAACCTGGTCCGATCCCCGCAAGTCACCCCTCCTTGGATTCCCCTAGGTCTCTAGTTTTCAGAAATGCACAGGTTTGGTAGGTTTCCCTAGGTGCCGGATGAGCTAGAGGCCAAAATCTACAGGTAGGCACTTCGCAAAAAACACCTCTGTTTTTTCCCAAAATTTAGGATGTGTCCACGTTGCGCTTTGGGGTGTTTCCTGTCGCCGGCGCTAGGCCTACCCACGCAAGTGAGGTATCATTTTTATCGGGAGACTTGGGGGAACACTGGGTGGAAGGAAATTTGTAGCTCCTCTCAGATTCCAGAACTTTCTGCCACAGAAATGTGAGGAACATGTGTTTTTTTAGCCAAATTTTGAGGTTTGCAAAGGATTCTGGGTAACAGAACCTGGTCCGAGCCCCGCAAGTCACCCCTCCTTGGATTCCCCTAGGTCTCTAGTTTTCAGAAATGCACAGGTTTGGTAGGTTTCCCTAGGTGCCGGCTGAGCTAGAGGCCAAAATCTACAGGTAGGCACTTCGCAAAAAACACCTCTGTTTTTTCCCAAAATTTAGGATGTGTCCACGTTGCGCTTTGGGGTGTTTCCTGTCGCTGGCGCTAGGCCTACCCACGCAAATGAGGTATCATTTTTATCGGGAGACGTGGGGGAACGCTGGGTGGAAGGAAATTTGTAGCTCCTCTCAGATTCCAGAACTTTCTGCCACAGAAATGTGAGGAACATGTGTTTTTTTAGCCAAATTTTGAGGTTTGCAAAGGATTCTGGGTAACAGAACCTGGTCCGAGCCCCGCAAGTCACCCCTCCTTGGATTCCCCTAGGTCTCTAGTTTTCAGAAATGCACAGGTTTGGTAGGTTTCCCTAGGTGCCGGCTGAGCTAGAGGCCAAAATCTACAGGTAGGCACTTCGCAAAAAACACCTCTGTTTTTTCCCAAAATTTAGGATGTGTCCACGTTGCGCTTTGGGGTGTTTCCTGTCGCCGGCGCTAGGCCTACCCACGCAAGTGAGGTATCATTTTTATCGGGAGACTTGGGGGAACGCTGGGTGGAAGGAAATTTGTAGCTCCTCTCAGATTCCAGAACTTTGTGCCACAGAAATGTGAGGAACATGTGTTTTTTTAGCCAAATTTTGAGGTTTGCAAAGGATTCTGGGTAACAGAACCTGGTCAGAGCCCCACAAGTCACCCCATCTTGGATTCCCCTAGGTCTCTAGTTTTCATAAATGCACAGGTTTGGTAGGTTTCCCTAGGTGCCGGCTGAGCTAGAGGCAAAGAATCTACAGGTAGGCACTTTGCAAAAAACACCTCTGTTTTCTGCCAAAAAATGGGATGTGTCCACGTTGTGTTTTGGGGCATTTCCTGTCGCGGGAGCTGGGCCTACCCACACAAGTTAGGTATTATTTTTATCGGGAGACTTGGGGGAACGCTGGGTGGAAGGAAATTCGTTGCTCCTCTCAGATTCCAGAACTTTCTGTCACCGAAATGTGAGGAAAATGTGTTTTTTTAACCACATTTTGAGGTTTGCAAAGGATTCTGGGTAACAGAACCTGGTGAGAGCCCCACAAGTCACCCTATCTAGGATTCCCCTAGGTCTCTAGTTTTCAAAAATGCACAGGTTTGGTAGGTTTCCTTAGATGCCGGCTGAGCTAGAGGCCAAAATCTACAGGTAGGCACTTTGCAAAAAACACCTCTGTTTTCTGTCAAAAAATGGGATGTGTCTACGTTATGTTTTGGGGCATTTCCTGTCGCGGGCGCAAGCCCTACCCACACAAGTGAGGGATCATTTTTATCGGGAGACTTGGGGGAACGCTGGGTGGAAGGAAATTTGTGGCTCCTCTCAGATTCCAGAACTTTCTGTCACCAAAATGTGAGGAAAATGTGTTTTTTTAACCACATTTTGAGGTTTGCAAAGGATTCTGGGTAACAGAACCTGGTGAGAGCCCCACAAGTCACCCCATCTTGGATTCCCCTAGGTCTCTAGTTTTCATAAATGCACAGGTTTGGTAGGTTTCCCTAGGTGCCGGCTGAGCTAGAGGCCAAAATCTACAGGTAGGCACTTCGCAAAAAACACCTCTGTTTTTTTCCAAAATTTAGGATGTGTCCACGTTGCGCTTTGGCGTGTTTCCTGTCGCTGGCGCTAGGCCTACCCACGCAAGTGAGGTATCATTTTTATCGGGAGACTTGGGGGAACGCTGGGTGGAAGGAAATTTGTAGCTCCTCTCAGATTCCAGAACTTTCTGCCACAGAAATGTGAGGAACATGTGTTTTTTTAGCCAAATTTTGAGGTTTGCAAAGGATTCTGGGTAACAGAACCTGGTCCGATCCCCGCAAGTCACCCCTCCTTGGATTCCCCTAGGTCTCTAGTTTTCAGAAATGCACAGGTTTGGTAGGTTTCCCTAGGTGCCGGATGAGCTAGAGGCCAAAATCTACAGGTAGGCACTTCGCAAAAAACACCTCTGTTTTTTCCCAAAATTTAGGATGTGTCCACGTTGCGCTTTGGGGTGTTTCCTGTCGCCGGCGCTAGGCCTACCCACGCAAGTGAGGTATCATTTTTATCGGGAGACTTGGGGGAACACTGGGTGGAAGGAAATTTGTAGCTCCTCTCAGATTCCAGAACTTTCTGCCACAGAAATGTGAGGAACATGTGTTTTTTTAGCCAAATTTTGAGGTTTGCAAAGGATTCTGGGTAACAGAACCTGGTCCGAGCCCCGCAAGTCACCCCTCCTTGGATTCCCCTAGGTCTCTAGTTTTCAGAAATGCACAGGTTTGGTAGGTTTCCCTAGGAGCCGGCTGAGCTAGAGGCCAAAATCTTCAGGTAGGCACTTCGCAAAAAACACCTCTGTTTTTTTCCAAAATTTAGGATGTGTCCACGTTGCGCTTTGGGGTGTTTCCTGTCGCCGGCGCTAGGCCTACCCACGCAAGTGAGGTATCATTTTTATCGGGAGACTTGGGGGAACACTGGGTGGAAGGAAATTGGTAGCTCCTCTCAGATTCCAGAACTTTCTGCCACAGAAATGTGAGGAACATGTGTTTTTTTAGCCAAATTTTGAGGTTTGCAAAGGATTCTGGGTAACAGAACCTGGTCCGAGCCCCGCAAGTCACCCCTCCTTGGATTCCCCTAGGTCTCTAGTTTTCAGAAATGCACAGGTTTGGTAGGTTTCCCTAGGTGCCGGCTGAGCTAGAGGCCAAAATCTACAGGTAGGCACTCCGCAAAAAAACACCTCTGTTTATTCCCAAAATTTAGGATGTGTCCACGTTGCGCTTTCAGGTGTTTCCTGTCGCCGGCGCTAGGCCTACCCACGCAAGTGAGGTATCATTTTTATCGGGAGACTTGGGGGAACGCTGGGTGGAAGGAAATTTGTAGCTCCTCTCAGATTCCAGAACTTTCTGCCACAGAAATGTGAGGAACATGTGTTTTTTTAGCCAAATTTTGAGGTTTGCAAAGGATTCTGGGTAACAGAACCTGGTCCGAGCCCCGCAAGTCACCCCTCCTTGGATTCCCCTAGGTCTCTAGTTTTCAGAAATGCACAGGTTTGGTAGGTTTCCCTAGGTGCCGGCTGAGCTAGAGGCCAAAATCTACAGGTAGGCACTTCGCAAAAAACACCTCTGTTTTTTCCCAAAATTTAGGATGTGTCCACGTTGCGCTTTGGGGTGTTTCCTGTCGCTGGCGCTAGGCCTACCCACGCAAATGAGGTATCATTTTTATCGGGAGACGTGGGGGAACGCTGGGTGGAAGGAAATTTGTAGCTCCTCTCAGATTCCAGAACTTTCTGCCACAGAAATGTGAGGAACATGTGTTTTTTTAGCCAAATTTTGAGGTTTGCAAAGGATTCTGGGTAACAGAACCTGGTCCGAGCCCCGCAAGTCACCCCTCCTTGGATTCCCCTAGGTCTCTAGTTTTCAGAAATGCACAGGTTTGGTAGGTTTCCCTAGGTGCCGGCTGAGCTAGAGGCCAAAATCTACAGGTAGGCACTTCGCAAAAAACACCTCTGTTTTTTCCCAAAATTTAGGATGTGTCCACGTTGCGCTTTGGGGTGTTTCCTGTCGCCGGCGCTAGGCCTACCCACGCAAGTGAGGTATCATTTTTATCGGGAGACTTGGGGGAACGCTGGGTGGAAGGAAATTTGTAGCTCCTCTCAGATTCCAGAACTTTCTGCCACAGAAATGTGAGGAACATGTGTTTTTTTAGCCAAATTTTGAGGTTTGCAAAGGATTCTGGGTAACAGAACCTGGTCCGAGCCCCGCAAGTCACCCCTCCTTGGATTCCCCTAGGTCTCTAGTTTTCAGAAATGCACAGGTTTGGTAGGTTTCCCTAGGTGCCGGCTGAGCTAGAGGCCAAAATCTACAGGTAGGCACTTCGCAAAAAACACCTCTGTTTTTTTCCAAAATTTAGGATGTGTCCACGTTGCGCTTTGGGGTGTTTCCTGTCGCCGGCGCTAGGCCTACCCACGCAAGTGAGGTATCATTTTTATCGGGAGACTTGGGGGAACACTGGGTGGAAGGAAATTTGTAGCTCCTCTCAGATTCCAGAACTTTCTGCCACAGAAATGTGAGGAACATGTGTTTTTTTAGCCAAATTTTGAGGTTTGCAAAGGATTCTGGGTAACAGAACCTGGTCCGAGACCCGCAAGTCACCCCACCTTGGATTCCCCTAGGTCTCTAGTTTTCAGAAATGCACAGGTTTGGTAGGTTTCCCTAGGTGCCGGCTGAGCTAGAGGCCA
>NW_027150224.1:0-58863 GCF_031143425.1 Pleurodeles waltl
ACACCTCTGTTTTCTTTCAAAAAATTGGATGTGTCCACGTTGCGCTTTGGGGCATTTCTTGTCGCGGGCGCTATGCCTCCCCACACAAGTGAGGTATCATTTTTATCGGGAGACTTGGGGGAACCCTGGGTGGAAGGAAATTTGTGGCTCCTCTCAGATTCCAGAACTTTCTGCCACAGAAATGTGAGGAACATGTGTTTTTTTAGCCAAATTTTGAGGTTTGCAAAGGATTCTGGGTAACAGAACCTGGTCAGAGCCCCACAAGTCACCCCATCTTGGATTCCCCTAGGTCTCTAGTTTTAAAAAATGCACAGGTTTGGTAGGTTTCCCTAGGTGCCGGCTGAGCTAGAGGCCAAAATCTACAGGTAGGAACATTGCAAAAAACACCTCTGTTTTCTTTAAAAAAATTGGATGTGTCCACGTTGCGCTTTGGGGCATTGCCTGTCGCGGGCGCTAGGCCTACCCACACAAGTGAGGTATCATTTTTATCGGAAGACTTGGGGGAACGCTGGGTGGAAGGAAATTTGTGGCTCCTCTCAGATTCCAGAACTTTCTGCCACAGAAATGTGAGGAACATGTGTTTTTTTAGCCAAATTTTGAGGTTTGCAAAGGATTCTGGGTAACAGAACCTGGTCAGAGCCCCACAAGTCACCCCATCTTAGTTTCCCCTAGGTCTCTAGTTTTCAAAAATGCACAGGTTTGGTAGGTTTCCCTAGGTGCCGGCTGAGCTAGAGGCCAAAATCTACAGGTAGGCACTTTGCAAAAAACACCTCTGTTTTCTTTCAAAAAATTGGATGTGTCCACGTTGCGCTTTGGGGCATTTCTTGTCGCGGGCGCTATGCCTCCCCACACAAGTGAGGTATCATTTTTATCGGGAGACTTGGGGGAACCCTGGGTGGAAGGAAATTTGTGGCTCCTCTCAGATTCCAGAACTTTCTGCCACAGAAATGTGAGGAACATGTGTTTTTTTAGCCAAATTTTGAGGTTTGCAAAGGATTCTGGGTAACAGAACCTGGTCAGAGCCCCACAAGTCACCCCATCTTGGATTCCCCTAGGTCTCTAGTTTTCAAAAATGCACAGGTTTGGTAGGTTTCCCTAGGTGCCGGCTGAGCTAGAGGCCAAAATCTACAGGTAGGCACATTGCAAAAAACACCTCTGTTTTCTTTCAAAAAATTGGATGTGTCCACGTTGCGCTTTGGGGCATTGCCTGTCGCGGGCGCTAGGCCTACCCACACAAGTGAGGTATCATTTTTATCGGAAGACTTGGGGGAACGCTGGGTGGAAGGAAATTTGTGGCTCCTCTCAGATTCCAGAACTTTCTGCCACAGAAATGTGAGGAACATGTGTTTTTTTAGCCAAATTTTGAGGTTTGCAAAGGATTCTGGGTAACAGAACCTGGTCAGAGCCCCACAAGTCACCCCATCTTAGTTTCCCCTAGGTCTCTAGTTTTCAAAAATGCACAGGTTTGGTAGGTTTCCCTAGGTGCCGGCTGAGCTAGAGGCCAAAATCTACAGGTAGGCACTTTGCAAAAAACACCTCTGTTTTCTTTCAAAAAATTGGATGTGTCCACGTTGCGCTTTGGGGCATTTCTTGTCGCGGGCGCTATGCCTACCCACACAAGTGAGGTATCATTTTTATCGGGAGACTTGGGGGAACCCTGGGTGGAAGGAAATTTGTGGCTCCTCTCAGATTCCAGAACTTTCTGCCACAGAAATGTGAGGAACATGTGTTTTTTTAGCCAAATTTTGAGGTTTGCAAAGGATTCTGGGTAACAGAACCTGGTCAGAGCCCCACAAGTCACCCCATCTTGGATTCCCCTAGGTCTCTAGTTTTAAAAAATGCACAGGTTTGGTAGGTTTCCGTAGGTGCCTGCTGAGCTAGAGGCCAAAATCTACAGGTAGGCCCTTTGCAAAAAACACCTCTGTTTTCTTTCAAAAAATTGGATGTGTCCACGCTGCGCTTTGGGGCATTGCCTGTCGCGGGCGCTAGGCCTACCCACACAAGTGAGGTATCATTTTTATCGGAAGACTTGGGGGAACGCTGGGTGGAAGGAAATTTGTGGCTCCTCTCAGATTCCAGAACTTTCTGCCACAGAAATATGAGGAACATGTGTTTTTTTAGCCAAATTTTGAGGTTTGCAAAGGATTCTGGGTAACAGAACCTGGTCCGAGCCCCACAAGTCACCCCATCTTGGATTCCCCTAGGTCTCTAGTTTTAAAAAATGCACAGGTTTGGTAGGTTTCCCTAGGTGCCTGCTGAGCTAGAGGCCAAAATCTACAGGTAGGCCCTTTGCAAAAAACACCTCTGTTTTCTTTCAAAAAATTGGATGTGTCCACGTTGCGCTTTGGGGCATTGCCTGTCGCGGGCGCTAGGCCTACCCACACAAGTGAGGTATCATTTTTATCGGAAGACTTGGGGGAACGCTGGGTGGAAGGAAATTTGTGGCTCCTCTCAGATTCCAGAACTTTCTGCCACAGAAATATGAGGAACATGTGTTTTTTTAGCCAACTTTTGAGGTTTGCAAAGGATTCTGGGTAACAGAACCTGGTCCGAGCCCCACAAGTCATCCCATCTTGGATTCCCCTAGGTCTCTAGTTTTCAAAAATGCACAGGTTTGGTAGGTTTTCCTAGGTGCCGGCTGAGCTAATGGCCAAAATCTACAGGTAGGCACTTTGCAAAAAACACCTCTGTTTTCTTTCAAAAAATTGGATGTGTCCACGTTGCGCTTTGGGGCATTTCCTGTCGCGGGCGCTAGGTCTACCCACACAAGTGAGGTATCATTTTTATCTGAAGACTTGGGGGAACGCTGGGTGGAAGGAAAGTTGTGGCTCCTCTCAGATTCCAGAACTTTCTGCCACAGAAATGTGAGGAACATGTGTTTTTTTAGCCAAATTTTGAGGTTTGCAAAGGATTCTGGGTAACAGAACCTGGTCAGAGCCCCACAATTCACCCCATCTTAGATTCCCCTAGGTCTCTAGTTTTCAAACATGCACAGGTTTGGTAGGTTTCCCTAGGTGCCGGCTGAGCTACAGGCCAAAATCCACAGGTAGGCACTGTTTTCTTTCAAAAGATGGGATGTGTCCATGTTGCGCTTTGGGGCATTTCCTGTCGCGGGCGTTAGGCCTACCCACACAAGTGAGGTATCATTTTTATCGGGAGACTTGGGGGAACGCTGGGTGGAAGGGAATTTGTGGCTTCTCTCAGATTCCAGAACTTTCTGCCACAGAAATATGAGGAACATGTGTTTTTTTAGCCAAATTTTGAGGTTTGCAAAGGATTCTGGGTAACAGAACCTGGTCCGAGCCCCACAAGTCACCCCATCTTGGATTCCCCTAGGTCTCTAGTTTTCAAAAATGCACAGGTTTGGTAGGTTTTCCTAGGTGCCGGCTGAGCTAGAGGCCAAAATCTACAGGTAGGCACTTTGCAAAAAACACCTCTGTTTTCTTTAAAAAAATTGGATGTGTCCACGTTGCGCTTTGGGGCATTTCCTGTTGCGGGCGCTAGGTCTACCCACACAAGTGAGGTATCATTTTTATCTGAAGACTTTGGGGAACGCTGGGTGGAAGGAAAGTTGTGGCTCCTCTCAGATTCCAAAACTTTCTGCCACAGAAATGTGAGGAACATGTGTTTTTTTAGCCAAATTTTGAGGTTTGCAAAGGATTCTGGGTAACAGAACCTGGTCAGAGCCCCACAAGTCACCCCATCTTAGTTTCCCCTAGGTCTCTAGTTTTCAAAAATGCACAGGTTTGGTAGGTTTCCCTAGGTGCCGGCTGAGCTAGAGGCCAAAATATACAGGTAGGCACTTTGCAAAAAACACCTCTGTTTTCTTTCAAAAAATTGGATGTGTCCACGTTGCGCTTTGGGGCATTTCTTGTCGCGGGCGCTATGCCTACCCACACAAGTGAGGTATCATTTTTATCGGGAGACTTGGGGGAACCCTGGGTGGAAGGAAATTTGTGGCTCCTCTCAGATTCCAGAACTTTCTGCCACAGAAATGTGAGGAACATGTGTTTTTTTAGCCAAATTTTGAGGTTTGCAAAGGATTCTGGGTAACAGAACCTGGTCAGAGCCCCACAAGTCACCCCATCTTGGATTCCCCTAGGTCTCTAGTTTAAAAAAATGCACAGGTTTGGTAGGTTTCCGTAGGTGCCTGCTGAGCTAGAGGCCAAAATCTACAGGTAGGCCCTTTGCAAAAAACACCTCTGTTTTCTTTCAAAAAATTGGATGTGTCCACGCTGCGCTTTGGGGCATTGCCTGTCGCGGGCGCTAGGCCTACCCACACAAGTGAGGTATCATTTTTATCGGAAGACTTGGGGGAACGCTGGGTGGAAGGAAATTTGTGGCTCCTCTCAGATTCCAGAACTTTCTGCCACAGAAATATGAGGAACATGTGTTTTTTTAGCCAAATTTTGAGGTTTGCAAAGGATTCTGGGTAACAGAACCTGGTCCGAGCCCCACAAGTCACCCCATCTTGGATTCCCCTAGGTCTCTAGTTTTCAAAAATGCACAGGTTTGGTAGGTTTTCCTAGGTGCCGGCTGAGCTAGAGGCCAAAATCTACAGGTAGGCACTTTGCAAAAAACACCTCTGTTTTCTTTCAAAAAATTGGATGTGTCCACGTTGCGCTTTGGGGCATTTCCTGTCGCGGGCGCTAGGCCTACCCACACAAGTGAGGTATCATTTTTATCGGGAGACTTGGGGGAACGCTGGGTGGAAGGAAATTTGTGGCTCCTCTCAGATTCCAGAACCTTCTGCCACAGAAATGTGTGGAACATGTGTTTTTTTAGCGACATTTTGAGGTTTGCACAGGATTCTGGGTAACAGAACCTGGTCAGAGCCCCACAAGTCACCCCATCTTGGATTCCCCTCGGTCTCTAGGTTTAAAAAATGCACAGGTTTGGTAGGTTTCCCTAGGTGCCGGCTGAGCTAGAGGCCAAAATCTACAGATAGGCACTTTGCAAAAAAACACCTCTGTTTTCTTTGAAAAAATTGGATGTTGCCCTTTGGGGCATTTCCTGTTGCGGGCGCTAGGCCTACCCACACAGGTGCGGTATCATTTTTATCGGGAGACTTGGGGGAAGGCTGGGTTGAAGGAAATTTGTGGCTCCTCTCAGATTCCAGAACTTTCTGCCACAGAAATGTGAGGAATATGTGTTTTTTTAAGCCAAATTTTGAGGTTTGCAAAGGATTCTGGGTAACAGAACATGGTCCGAGCCCCACAAGTCACCCCATCTTGGATTCCCCTAGGTCTCTAGTTTTCAAAAATGCACAGGTTTGGTAGGTTTTCCTAGGTGCCGGCTGAGCTAATGTCCAAAATCTACAGGTAGGCACTTTGCAAAAAACACCTCTGTTTTCTTTCAAAAAATTGGATGTGTCCACGTTGCGCTTTGGGGCATTTCCTGTCGCGGGCGCTAGGTCTACCCACACAAGTGAGGTATCATTTTTATCTGAAGACTTGGGGGAACGCTGGGTGGATGGAAAGTTGTGGCTCCTCACAGATTCCAGAACTTTCTGCCACAGAAATGTGATGAACATGTGTTTTTTTAGCCAAATTTTGAGGTTTGCAAAGGATTCTGGGTAACAGAACCTGGTCAGAGCCCCACAAGTCACCCCATCTTAGATTCCCCTAGGTCTCTAGTTTTCAAACATGCACAGGTTTGGTAGGTTTCCCTAGGTGCCGGCTGAGCTAGAGGCCAAAATCTACAGGTAGGCACTTTGCAAAAAACACCTCTGTTTTCTTTCAAAAAATTGGATGTTGCGCTTTGGGGCATTTCCTGTCGCGGGCGCTAGGCCTACCCACACAAGTGAGGTATCATTTTTATCGGGAGACTTGGGGGAATGCTGGGTGGGAGGAAATTTGTGGCTCCTCTCAGATTCCAGAACTTTCTGCCACAGAAATGTTAGGAACATGTGTTTTTTTAGCCACATTTTGAGGTTTGCAAAGGATTCTGTGTAACAGAACCTGGTCAGAGCCCCACAAGTCACCCCATCTTGGATTCCCCTAAGTCTCTAGTTTTCAAAAATGCACAGGTTTGGTAGGTTTCCCTAGGTGCCGGCTGAGCTAGAGGCCAAAATCTACAGGTAGGCACTTTGCAAAAAACACCTCTGTTTTCTTTCAAAAAATTGGATGTGTCCACGTTGCGCTTTGGGGCATTTCCTGTTGCGGGCGCTAGGCCTACCCACACAAGTGAGGTATCATTTTTATCGGGAGACTTGGGGGAACGCTGGGTGGAAGGGAATTTGTGGCTCCTCTCAGATTCCAGAACTTTCTGCCACAGAAATATGAGGAACATGTGTTTTTTTAGCCAACTTTTGAGGTTTGCAAAGGATTCTGGGTAACAGAACCTGGTCCGAGCCCCACAAGTCATCCCATCTTGGATTCCCCTAGGTCTCTAGTTTTCAAAAATGCACAGGTTTGGTAGGTTTTCCTAGGTGCCGGCTGAGCTAATGGCCAAAATCTACAGGTAGGCACTTTGCAAAAAACACCTCTGTTTTCTTTCAAAAAATTGGATGTGTCCACGTTGCGCTTTGGGGCATTTCCTGTCGCGGGCGCTAGGTCTACCCACACAAGTGAGGTATCATTTTTATCTGAAGACTTGGGGGAACGCTGGGTGGAAGGAAAGTTGTGGCTCCTCTCAGATTCCAGAACTTTCTGCCACAGAAATGTGAGGAACATGTGTTTTTTTAGCCAAATTTTGAGGTTTGCAAAGGATTCTGGGTAACAGAACCTGGTCAGAGCCCCACAATTCACCCCATCTTAGATTCCCCTAGGTCTCTAGTTTTCAAACATGCACAGGTTTGGTAGGTTTCCCTAGGTGCCGGCTGAGCTACAGGCCAAAATCCACAGGTAGGCACTGTTTTCTTTCAAAAGATGGGATGTGTCCATGTTGCGCTTTGGGGCATTTCCTGTCGCGGGCGTTAGGCCTACCCACACAAGTGAGGTATCATTTTTATCGGGAGACTTGGGGGAACGCTGGGTGGAAGGGAATTTGTGGCTTCTCTCAGATTCCAGAACTTTCTGCCACAGAAATATGAGGAACATGTGTTTTTTTAGCCAAATTTTGAGGTTTGCAAAGGATTCTGGGTAACAGAACCTGGTCCGAGCCCCACAAGTCACCCCATCTTGGATTCCCCTAGGTCTCTAGTTTTCAAAAATGCACAGGTTTGGTAGGTTTTCCTAGGTGCCGGCTGAGCTAGAGGCCAAAATCTACAGGTAGGCACTTTGCAAAAAACACCTCTGTTTTCTTTAAAAAAATTGGATGTGTCCACGTTGCGCTTTGGGGCATTTCCTGTTGCGGGCGCTAGGTCTACCCACACAAGTGAGGTATCATTTTTATCTGAAGACTTTGGGGAACGCTGGGTGGAAGGAAAGTTGTGGCTCCTCTCAGATTCCAAAACTTTCTGCCACAGAAATGTGAGGAACATGTGTTTTTTTAGCCAAATTTTGAGGTTTGCAAAGGATTCTGGGTAACAGAACCTGGTCAGAGCCCCACAAGTCACCCCATCTTAGTTTCCCCTAGGTCTCTAGTTTTCAAAAATGCACAGGTTTGGTAGGTTTCCCTAGGTGCCGGCTGAGCTAGAGGCCAAAATATACAGGTAGGCACTTTGCAAAAAACACCTCTGTTTTCTTTCAAAAAATTGGATGTGTCCACGTTGCGCTTTGGGGCATTTCTTGTCGCGGGCGCTATGCCTACCCACACAAGTGAGGTATCATTTTTATCGGGAGACTTGGGGGAACCCTGGGTGGAAGGAAATTTGTGGCTCCTCTCAGATTCCAGAACTTTCTGCCACAGAAATGTGAGGAACATGTGTTTTTTTAGCCAAATTTTGAGGTTTGCAAAGGATTCTGGGTAACAGAACCTGGTCAGAGCCCCACAAGTCACCCCATCTTGGATTCCCCTAGGTCTCTAGTTTAAAAAAATGCACAGGTTTGGTAGGTTTCCGTAGGTGCCTGCTGAGCTAGAGGCCAAAATCTACAGGTAGGCCCTTTGCAAAAAACACCTCTGTTTTCTTTCAAAAAATTGGATGTGTCCACGCTGCGCTTTGGGGCATTGCCTGTCGCGGGCGCTAGGCCTACCCACACAAGTGAGGTATCATTTTTATCGGAAGACTTGGGGGAACGCTGGGTGGAAGGAAATTTGTGGCTCCTCTCAGATTCCAGAACTTTCTGCCACAGAAATATGAGGAACATGTGTTTTTTTAGCCAAATTTTGAGGTTTGCAAAGGATTCTGGGTAACAGAACCTGGTCCGAGCCCCACAAGTCACCCCATCTTGGATTCCCCTAGGTCTCTAGTTTTCAAAAATGCACAGGTTTGGTAGGTTTTCCTAGGTGCCGGCTGAGCTAGAGGCCAAAATCTACAGGTAGGCACTTTGCAAAAAACACCTCTGTTTTCTTTCAAAAAATTGGATGTGTCCACGTTGCGCTTTGGGGCATTTCCTGTCGCGGGCGCTAGGCCTACCCACACAAGTGAGGTATCATTTTTATCGGGAGACTTGGGGGAACGCTGGGTGGAAGGAAATTTGTGGGTCCTCTCAGATTCCAGAACCTTCTGCCACAGAAATGTGTGGAACATGTGTTTTTTTAGCGACATTTTGAGGTTTGCACAGGATTCTGGGTAACAGAACCTGGTCAGAGCCCCACAAGTCACCCCATCTTGGATTCCCCTCGGTCTCTAGGTTTAAAAAATGCACAGGTTTGGTAGGTTTCCCTAGGTGCCGGCTGAGCTAGAGGCCAAAATCTACAGATAGGCACTTTGCAAAAAAACACCTCTGTTTTCTTTGAAAAAATTGGATGTTGCCCTTTGGGGCATTTCCTGTTGCGGGCGCTAGGCCTACCCACACAGGTGCGGTATCATTTTTATCGGGAGACTTGGGGGAAGGCTGGGTTGAAGGAAATTTGTGGCTCCTCTCAGATTCCAGAACTTTCTGCCACAGAAATGTGAGGAATATGTGTTTTTTTAAGCCAAATTTTGAGGTTTGCAAAGGATTCTGGGTAACAGAACATGGTCCGAGCCCCACAAGTCACCCCATCTTGGATTCCCCTAGGTCTCTAGTTTTCAAAAATGCACAGGTTTGGTAGGTTTTCCTAGGTGCCGGCTGAGCTAATGTCCAAAATCTACAGGTAGGCACTTTGCAAAAAACACCTCTGTTTTCTTTCAAAAAATTGGATGTGTCCACGTTGCGCTTTGGGGCATTTCCTGTCGCGGGCGCTAGGTCTACCCACACAAGTGAGGTATCATTTTTATCTGAAGACTTGGGGGAACGCTGGGTGGATGGAAAGTTGTGGCTCCTCACAGATTCCAGAACTTTCTGCCACAGAAATGTGATGAACATGTGTTTTTTTAGCCAAATTTTGAGGTTTGCAAAGGATTCTGGGTAACAGAACCTGGTCAGAGCCCCACAAGTCACCCCATCTTAGATTCCCCTAGGTCTCTAGTTTTCAAACATGCACAGGTTTGGTAGGTTTCCCTAGGTGCCGGCTGAGCTAGAGGCCAAAATCTACAGGTAGGCACTTTGCAAAAAACACCTCTGTTTTCTTTCAAAAAATTGGATGTTGCGCTTTGGGGCATTTCCTGTCGCGGGCGCTAGGCCTACCCACACAAGTGAGGTATCATTTTTATCGGGAGACTTGGGGGAATGCTGGGTGGGAGGAAATTTGTGGCTCCTCTCAGATTCCAGAACTTTCTGCCACAGAAATGTTAGGAACATGTGTTTTTTTAGCCACATTTTGAGGTTTGCAAAGGATTCTGTGTAACAGAACCTGGTCAGAGCCCCACAAGTCACCCCATCTTGGATTCCCCTAAGTCTCTAGTTTTCAAAAATGCACAGGTTTGGTAGGTTTCCCTAGGTGCCGGCTGAGCTAGAGGCCAAAATCTACAGGTAGGCACTTTGCAAAAAACACCTCTGTTTTCTTTCAAAAAATTGGATGTGTCCACGTTGCGCTTTGGGGCATTTCCTGTTGCGGGCGCTAGGCCTACCCACACAAGTGAGGTATCATTTTTATCGGGAGACTTGGGGGAACGCTGGGTGGAAGGGAATTTGTGGCTTCTCTCAGATTCCAGAACTTTCTGCCACAGAAATGTGAGGAATATGTGTTTTTTTAAGCCAAATTTTGAGGTTTGCAAAGGATTCTGGGTAACAGAACATGGTCCGAGCCCCACAAGTCACCCCATCTTGGATTCCCCTAGGTCTCTAGTTTTCAAACATGCACAGGTTTGGTAGGTTTCCCTAGGTGCCGGCTGAGCTAGAGGCCAAAATCTACAGGTAGGCACTTTGCAAAAAACACCTCTGTTTTCTTTCAAAAAATTGGATGTGTCCACGTTGCGCTTTGGGGCATTTCCTGTCGCGGGCGCTAGGCCTACCCACACAAGTGAGGTATCATTTTTATCGGGAGACTTGGGGGAACGCTGGGTGGAAGGAAATTTGTGGCTCCTCTCAGATTCCAGAACTTTCTGCCACAGAAATGTGAGGAACATGTGTTTTTTAGCCAAATTTTGAGGTTTGCAAAGGATTCTGGGTAACAGAACCTGGTCAGAGCCCCACAAGTCACCCCATCTTGGATTCCCCTAGGTCTCTAGTTTTCAAACATGCACAGTTTTGGTAGGTTTCCCTAGGTGCCGGCTGAGCTAGAGGCCAAAATCTACAGGTAGGCACTTTGCAAAAAACACCTCTGTTTTCTTTCAAAAAATTGGATGTGTCCACGTTGCGCTTTGGGGCATTTCCTGTCGCGGGCGCTAGGCCTACCCACACAAGTGAGGTATCATTTTTATCGGGAGACTTGGGGGAACGCTGGGTGGAAGGAAATTTGTGGCTCCTCTCAGATTCCAGAACTTTCTGCCACAGAAATGTGAGGAACATGTGTTTTTTAGCCAAATTTTGAGGTTTGCAAAGGATTCTGGGTAACAGAACCTGTTCAGAGCCCCACAAGTCACCCCATCTTGGATTCCCCTAGGTCTCTAGTTTTCAAACATGCACAGGTTTTGTAGGTTTCCCTAGGTGCCGGCTGAGCTAGAGGCCAAAATCTACAGGTAGGCACTTTGCAAAAAACACCTCTGTTTTCTTTCAAAAAATTGGATGTGTCCACGTTGCGCTTTGGGGCATTTCCTGTCGCGGGCGCTAGGCCTACCCACACAAGTGAGGTATCATTTTTATCGGGAGACTTGGGGGAACACTGGGTGGAAGGAAATTTGTGGCTCCTCTCAGATTCCAGAACTTTCTGCCACAGAAATGTGAGGAACATGTGTTTTTTAGCCAAATTTTGAGGTTTGCAAAGGATTCTGGGTAACAGAACCTGGTCAGAGCCCCACAAGTCACCCCATCTTGGATTCCCCTAGGTCTCTAGTTTTCAAACATGCACAGGTTTGGTAGGTTTCCCTAGGTGCCGGCTGAGCTAGAGGCCAAAATCTACAGGTAGGCACTTTGCAAAAAACACCTCTGTTTTCTTTCAAAAAATTGGATGTGTCCACGTTGCGCTTCGGGGCATTGCCTGTCGCGGGCGCTAGGCCTACCCACACAAGTGAGGTATCATTTTTATCGGGAGACTTGGGGGAACGCTGGGTGGAAGGAAATTTGTGGCTCCTCTCAGATTCCAGAACTTTCTGCCACAGAAATGTGAGGAACATGTGTTTTTTAAGCCACATTTTGAGGTTTGCAAAGGATTCTGTGTAACAGATCCTGGTCAGAGCCCCACAAGTCACCCCATCTTGGATTCCCCTAAGTCTCTAGTTTTCAAACATGCACAGGTTTGGTAGGTTTCCCTAGGTGCCGGCTGAGCTAGAGGCCAAAATCTACAGGTAGGCACTTTCCAAAAAACACCTCTGTTTTCTTTCAAAAAATTGGATGTGTCCACGTTGCGCTTTGGGGCATTTCCTGTCGCGGGCGCTAGGCCTACCCACACAAGTGAGGTATCATTTTTATCGGGAGACTTGGGGGAACGCTGGGTGGAAGGAAATCTGTGGCTCCTCTCAGATTCCAGAACTTTCTGCCACAGAAATGTGAGGAACATGGTTTTTTTTAGCCAAATTTTGAGGTTTGCAAAGGATTCTGGGTAACAGAACCTGGTCCGAGCCCCACAAGTCACCCCATCTTGGATTCCCCTAGGTCTCTAGTTTTCAACAATGCACAGGTTTGGTAGGTTTCCCTAGGTGCCGGCTGAGCTAGAGGCCAAAATCTACAGGTAGGCACTTTGCAAAAAACACCTGTTTTCTTTCAAAAAATTGGATGTGTCCTCGTTGCGCTTTGGGGCATTTCCTGTCGCGGGCGCTAGGCCTACCCACACAAGTGAGGTATCATTTTTATCGGGAGACTTGGGGGAACGCTGGGTGGAAGGAAATTTGTGGCTCCTCTCAGATTCCAGAACTTTCTGCCACAGAAATATGAGGAACATGTGTTTTTTTAGCCAAATTTTGAGGTTTGCAAAGGATTCTGGGTAACAGAACCTGGTCCGAGCCCCACAAGTCACCACATCTTGGATTCCCCTAGGTCTCTAGTTTTCAAAAATGCACAGGTTTGGTAGGTTTCCCTAGGTGCCGGCTGAGCTAGAGGCCAAAATCTACAGGTAGGCACTTTGCAAAAAACACCTCTGTTTTCTTTAAAAAAATTGGATGTTGCGCTTTGGGGCATTTCCTGTCGCGGGTGCTAGGCCTACCCACACAAGTGAGGTATCATTTTTATCGGGAGACTTGGGGGAACGCTGGGTGGGAGGAAATTTGTGGCTCCTCTCAGATTCCAGAACTTTCTGCCACAGAAATGTGAGGAACATGTGTTTTTTAGCCAAATTTTGAGGTTTGCAAAGGATTCTGGGTAACAGAACCTGTTCAGAGCCCCACAAGTCACCCCATCTTGGATTCCCCTAGGTCTCTAGTTTTCAAACATGCACAGGTTTTGTAGGTTTCCCTAGGTGCCGGCTGAGCTAGAGGCCAAAATCTACAGGTAGGCACTTTGCAAAAAACACCTCTGTTTTCTTTCAAAAAATTGGATGTGTCCACGTTGCGCTTCGGGGCATTGCCTGTCGCGGGCGCTAGGCCTACCCACACAAGTGAGGTATCATTTTTATCGGAAGACTTGGGGGAACGCTGGTTGGAAGGAAATTTGTGGCTCCTCTCAGATTCCAGAACTTTCTGCCACAGAAATGTGAGGAACATGGTTTTTTTTAGCCAAATTTTGAGGTTTGCAAAGGATTCTGGGTAACAGAACCTGGTCCGAGCCCCACAAGTCACCCCATCTTGGATTCCCCTAGGTCTCTAGTTTTCAACAATGCACAGGTTTGGTAGGTTTCCCTAGGTGCCGGCTGAGCTAGAGGCCAAAATCTACAGGTAGGCACTTTGCAAAAAACACCTCTGTTTTCTTTCAAAAAATTGGATGTGTCCACGTTGCGCTTTGGGGCATTTCCTGTCGCGGGCGCTAGGCCTACCCACACAAGTGAGGTATCATTTTTATTGGGAGACTTGGGGGAACGCTGGGTGGAAGGAAATTTGTGGCTCCTCTCAGATTCCAGAACTTTCTGCCACAGAAATGTGAGGAACATGTGTTTTTTAGCCAAATTTTGAGGTTTGCAAAGGATTCTGGGTAACAGAACCTGGTCAGAGCCCCACAAGTCACCCCATCTTGGATTCCCCTAGGTCTCTAGTTTTCAAACATGCTCAGGTTTGGTAGGTTTCCCTAGGTGCCGGCTGAGCTAGAGGCCAAAATCTACAGGTAGGCACTTTGCAAAAAACACCTCTGTTTTCTTTCAAAAAATTGGATGTGTCCACGTTGCGCTTCGGGGCATTGCCTGTCGCGGGCGCTAGGCCTACCCACACAAGTGAGGTATCATTTTTATCGGGAGACTTGGGGGAACGCTGGGTGGAAGGAAATTTGTGGCTCCTCTCAGATTCCAGAACTTTCTGCCACAGAAATGTGAGGAACATGTGTTTTTTTAGCCACATTTTGAGGTTTGCAAAGGATTCTGTGTAACAGATCCTGGTCAGAGCCCCACAAGTCACCCCATCTTGGATTCCCCTAAGTCTCTAGTTTTCAAAAATGCACAGGTTTGGTAGGTTTCCCTAGGTGCCGGCTGAGCTAGAGGCCAAAATCTACAGGTAGGCACTTTGCAAAAAACACCTCTGTTTTCTTTAAAAAAATTGGATGTGTCCACGTTGCGCTTTGGGGCATTGCCTGTCGCGGGCGCTAGGCCTACCCACACAAGTGAGGTATCATTTTTATCGGGAGACTTGGGGGAACGCTGGGTGGAAGGAAATTTGTGGCTCCTCTCAGATTCCAGAACTTTCTGCCACAGAAATGTGAGGAACATGTGTTTTTTAGCCAAATTTTGAGGTTTGCAAAGGATTCTGGGTAACAGAACCTGGTCAGAGCCCCACAAGTCACCCCATCTTGGATTCCCCTAGGTCTCTAGTTTTCAAACATGCACAGGTTTGGTAGGTTTCCCTAGGTGCCGGCTGAGCTAGAGGCCAAAATCTACAGGTAGGCACTTTGCAAAAAACACCTCTGTTTTCTTTCAAAAAATTGGATGTGTCCACGTTGCGCTTTGGGGCATTTCCTGTCGCGGGCGCTAGGCCTACCCACACAAGTGAGGTATCATTTTTATCGGGAGACTTGGGGGAACGCTGGGTGGAAGGAAATTTGTGGCTCCTCTCAGATTCCAGAACTTTCTGCCACAGAAATGTGAGGAACATGGTTTTTTTTAGCCAAATTTTGAGGTTTGCAAAGGATTCTGGGTAACAGAACCTGGTCCGAGCACCACAAGTCACCCCATCTTGGATTCCCCTAGGTCTCTAGTTTTCAACAATGCACAGGTTTGGTAGGTTTCCCTAGGTGCCGGCTGAGCTAGAGGCCAAAATCTACAGGTAGGCACTTTGCAAAAAACACCTCTGTTTTCTTTCAAAAAATTGGATGTGTCCTCGTTGCGCTTTGGGGCATTTCCTGTCGCGGGCGCTAGGCCTACCCACACAAGTGAGGTATCATTTTTATCGGGAGACTTGGGGGAACGCTGGGTGGAAGGAAATTTGTGGCTCCTCTCAGATTCCAGAACTTTCTGCCACAGAAATATGAGGAACATGTGTTTTTTTAGCCAAATTTTGAGGTTTGCAAAGGATTCTGGGTAACAGAACCTGGTCCGAGCCCCACAAGTCAAGACATCTTGGATTCACCTAGGTCTCTAGTTTTCAAAAATGCACAGGTTTGGTAGTTTCCCTAGGTGCCGGCTGAGCTAGAGGCCAAAATCTACAGGTAGGCACTTTGCAAAAAACACCTCTGTTTTCTTTCAAAAAATTGGATGTTGCGCTTTGGGGCATTTCCTGTCGCGGGCGCTAGGCCTACCCACACAAGTGAGGTATCATTTTTATCGGGAGACTTGGGGGAACGCTGCGTGGGAGGAAATTTGTGGCTCCTCTCAGATTCCAGAACTTTCTGCCACAGAAATGTGAGGAACATGTGTTTTTTTAGCCACATTTTGAGGTTTGCAAAGGATTCTGTGTAACAGAACCTGGTCAGAGCCCCACAAGTCACCCCATCTTGGATTCCCCTAAGTCTCTAGTTTTCAAAAATGCACAGGTTTGGTAGGTTTCCCTAGGTGCCGGCTGAGCTAGAGGCCAAAATCTACAGGTAGGCACTTTGCAAAAAACACCTCTGTTTTCTTTCAAAAAATTGGATGTGTCCACGTTGCGCTTTGGGGCATTTCCTGTCGCGGGCGCTAGGCCTACCCACACAAGTGAGGTATCATTTTTATCGGGAGACTTGGGGGAACGCTGGGTGGAAGGAAATTTGTGGCTCCTCTCAGATTCCAGAACTTTCTGCCGCAGAAATGTGAGGAACATGTGTTTTTTAGCCAAATTTTGAGGTTTGCAAAGGATTCTGGGTAACAGAACCTGGTCAGAGCCCCACAAGTCACCCCATCTTGGATTCCCCTAGGTCTCTAGTTTTCAAACATGCACAGGTTTGGTAGGTTTCCCTAGGTGCCGGCTGAGCTAGAGGCCAAAATCTACAGGTAGGCACTTTGCAAAAAACACCTCTGTTTTCTTTCAAAAAATTGGATGTGTCCACGTTGCGCTTCGGGGCATTGCCTGTCGCGGGCGCTAGGCCTACCCACACAAGTGAGGTATCATTTTTATCGGAAGACTTGGGGGAACGCTGGTTGGAAGGAAATTTGTGGCTCCTCTCAGATTCCAGAACTTTCTGCCACAGAAATGTGAGGAACATGGTTTTTTTTAGCCAAATTTTGAGGTTTGCAAAGGATTCTGGGTAACAGAACCTGGTCCGAGCCCCACAAGTCACCCCATCTTGGATTCCCCTAGGTCTCTAGTTTTCAACAATGCACAGGTTTGGTAGGTTTCCCTAGGTGCCGGCTGAGCTAGAGGCCAAAATCTACAGGTAGGCACTTTGCAAAAAACACCTCTGTTTTCTTTCAAAAAATTGGATGTGTCCACGTTGCGCTTTGGGGCATTTCCTGTCGCGGGCGCTAGGCCTACCCACACAAGTGAGGTATCATTTTTATCGGGAGACTTGGGGGAACGCTGGGTGGAAGGAAATTTGTGGCTCCTCTCAGATTCAAGAACTTTCTGACACAGAAATGTGAGGAACATGTGTTTTTTAGCCAAATTTTGAGGTTTGCAAAGGATTCTGGGTAACAGAACCTGGTCAGAGCCCCACAAGTCACCCCATCTTGGATTCCCCTAGGTCTCTAGTTTTCAAACATGCACAGGTTTGGTAGGTTTCCCTAGGTGCCGGCTGAGCTAGAGGCCAAAATCTACAGGTAGGCACTTTGCAAAAAACACCTCTGTTTTCTTTCAAAAAATTGGATGTGTCCACGTTGCGCTTCGGGGCATTGCCTGTCGCGGGCGCTAGGCCTACCCACACAAGTGAGGTATCATTTTTATCGGAAGACTTGGGGGAACGCTGGTTGGAAGGAAATTTGTGGCTCCTCTCAGATTCCAGAACTTTCTGCCACAGAAATGTGAGGAACATGGTTTTTTTTAGCCAAATTTTGAGGTTTGCAAAGGATTCTGGGTAACAGAACCTGGTCCGAGCCCCACAAGTCACCCCGTCTTGGATTCCCCTAGGTCTCTAGTTTTCAACAATGCACAGGTTTGGTAGGTTTCCCTAGGTGCCGGCTGAGCTAGAGGCCAAAATCTACAGGTAGGCACTTTGCAAAAAACACCTCTGTTTTCTTTCAAAAAATTGGATGTGTCTACGTTGCGCTTTGGGGCATTTCCTGTCGTGGGCGCTAGGCCTACCCACACAAGTGAGGTATCATTTTTATCGGGAGACTTGGGGGAACGCTGGGTGGAAGGAAATTTGTGGCTCCTCTCAGAGTCCAGAACTTTCTGCCACAGAAATGTTAGGAACATGTGTTTTTTAGCCAAATTTTGAGGTTTGCAAAGGATTCTGGGTAACAGAACCTGGTCAGAGCCCCACAAGTCACCCCATCTTGGATTCCCCTAGGTCTCTAGTTTTCAAAACTGCACAGGTTTGGTAGGTTTCCCTAGGCGCCGGCTGAGCTAGAGGCCAAAATCTACAGGTAGGCACTTTGCAAAAAACACCTCTTTTCTTTCAAAAAATTGGATGTGTCCACGTTGCGCTTTGGGGCATTTCCTGTTGTGGGCTCTAGGCCTACCCACACAAGTGAGGTATCATTTTTATCGGGAGACTTGGGGGAACGCTGGGTGGAAGGGAATTTGTGGCTTCTCTCAGATTCCAGAACTTTCTGCCACAAAAATGTGAGGAATATGTGTTTTTTTAAGCCAAATTTTGAGGTTTGCAAAGGATTCTGGGTAACAAAACCTGGTCAGAGCCCCACAAGTCACCCCATCTTGGATTCCCCTAGGTCTCTAGTTTTCAAAAATGCACAGGTTTGGTAGGTTTCCCTAGGTGCCGGCTGAGCTAGAGGCCAAAATCTACAGGTAGGCACATTGCAAAAAACACCTCTGTTTTCTTTAAAAAAATTGGATGTGTCCACGTTGCGCTTTGGGGCATTGCCTGTCGCGGGCGCTAGGCCTACCCACACAAGTGAGGTATCATTTTTATCGGAAGACTTGGGGGAACGCTGGGTGGAAGGAAATTTGTGGCTCCTCTCAGATTCCAGAACTTTCTGCCACAGAAATGTGAGGAACATGTGTTTTTTTAGCCAAATTTTGAGGTTTGCAAAGGATTCTGGGTAACAGAACCTGGTCAGAGCCCCACAAGTCACCCCATCTTAGTTTCCCCTAGGTCTCTAGTTTTCAAAAATGCACAGGTTTGGTAGGTTTCCCTAGGTGCCGGCTGAGCTAGAGGCCAAAATCTACAGGTAGGCACTTTGCAAAAAACACCTCTGTTTTCTTTCAAAAAATTGGATGTGTCCACGTTGCGCTTTGGGGCATTTCTTGTCGCGGGCGCTACGCCTACCCACACAAGTGAGGTATCATTTTTATCGGGAGACTTGGGGGAACCCTGGGTGGAAGGAAATTTGTGGCTCCTCTCAGATTCCAGAACTTTCTGCCACAGAAATGTGAGGAACATGTGTTTTTTTAGCCAAATTTTGAGGTTTGCAAAGGATTCTGGGTAACAGAACCTGGTCAGAGCCCCACAAGTCACCCCATCTTGGATTCCCCTAGGTCTCTAGTTTTAAAAAATGCACAGGTTTGGTAGGTTTCCCTAGGTGCCTGCTGAGCTAGAGGCCAAAATCTACAGGTAGGCCCTTAGCAAAAAACACCTCTGTTTTCTTTCAAAAAATTGGATGTGTCCACGTTACGCTTTGGGGCATTGCCTGTCGCGGGCGCTAGGCCTACCCACACAAGTGAGGTATCATTTTTATCGGAAGACTTGGGGGAACGCTGGGTGGAAGGAAATTTGTGGCTCCTCTCAGATTCCAGAACTTTCTGCCACAGAAATATGAGGAACATGTGTTTTTTTAACCAAATTTTGAGGTTTGCAAAGGATTCTGGGTAACAGAACCTGGTCCGAGCCCCACAAGTCACCCCATCTTGGATTCCCCTAGGTCTCTAGTTTTCAAAAATGCACAGGTTTGGTAGGTTTTCCTAGGTGCCGGCTGAGCTAGAGGCCAAAATCTACAGGTAGGCACTTTGCAAAAAACACCTCTGTTTTCTTTCAAAAAATTGGATGTGTCCATGTTGCGCTTTGGGGCATTTCCTGTCGCGGGCGCTAGGTCTACCCACACAAGTGAGGTATCATTTTTATCTGAAGACTTGGGGGAACGCTGGGTGGAAGGAAAGTTGTGGCTCCTCTCAGATTCCAGAACTTTCTGCCACAGAAATGTGAGGAACATGTGTTTTTTTAGCCAAATTTTGAGGTTTGCAAAGGATTCTGTGTAACAGAACCTGGCCAGAGCCCCACAAGTCACCCCATCTTACATTCCCCTAGGTCTCTAGTTTTCAACAATGCACAGGTTTGGTAGGTTTCCCTAGGTGCCGGCTGAGCTAGAGGCCAAAATCTACAGGTAGGCACTTTGCAAAAAACACCTCTTTTCTTTCAAAAAATTGGATGTGTCCACGTTGCGCTTTGGGGCATTTCCTGTCGCGGGCGCTAGGCCTACCCACACAAGTGAGGTATCATTTTTATCGGGAGACTTGGGGGACCGCTGGTTGGAAGGAAATTTGTGGCTCCTCTCAGATTTCAGAACTTTCTGCCACAGAAATATGAGGAACATGTGTTTTTTTAGCCAAATTTTGAGGTTTGCAAAGGATTCTGGGTAACAGAACCTGGTCCGAGCCCCACAAGTCACCCCATCTTGGATTCCCCTAGGTCTCTAGTTTTCAAAAATGCACAGGTTTGGTAGGTTTCCCTAGGTGCCGGCTGAGCTAGAGGCCAAAATCTACAGGTAGGCACTTTGCAAAAAACACCTCTGTTTTCTTTCAAAAAATTGGATGTTGCGCTTTGGGGCATTTCCTGTCGCGGGCGCTAGGCCTACCCACACAAGTGAGGTATCATTTTTATCGGGAGACTTGGGGGAACGCTGGGTGGAAGGAAATTTGTGGCTCCTCTCAGATTCCAGAACTTTCTGCCACAGAAATGTGAGGAACATGTGTTTTTTAGCCAAATTTTGAGGTTTGCAAAGGATTCTGGGTAACAGAACCTGGTCAGAGCCCCACAAGTCACCCCATCTTGGGTTCCCCTAGGTCTCTAGTTTTCAAACATGCACAGGTTTGGTAGGTTTCCCTAGGCGCCGGCTGAGCTAGAGGCCAAAATCTACAGGTAGGCACTTTGCAAAAAACACCTCTTTTCTTTCAAAAAATTGGATGTGTCCTCGTTGCGCTTTGGGGCATTTCCTGTCGCGGGCGCTAGGCCTACCCACACAAGTGAGGTATCATTTTTATCGGGAGACTTGGGGGAACGCTGGGTGGAAGGAAATTTGTGGCTCCTCTCAGATTCCAGAACTTTCTGCCACAGAAATATGAGGAACATGTGTTTTTTTAGCCAAATTTTGAGGTTTGCAAAGGATTCTGGGTAACAGAACCTGGTCCGAGCCCCACAAGTCAAGACATCTTGGATTCACCTAGGTCTCTAGTTTTCAAAAATGCACAGGTTTGGTAGTTTCCCTAGGTGCCGGCTGAGCTAGAGGCCAAAATCTACAGGTAGGCACTTTGCAAAAAACACCTCTGTTTTCTTTCAAAAAATTGGATGTTGCGCTTTGGGGCATTTCCTGTCGCGGGCGCTAGGCCTACCCACACAAGTGAGGTATCATTTTTATCGGGAGACTTGGGGGAACGCTGGGTGGGAGGAAATTTGTGGCTCCTCTCAGATTCCAGAACTTTCTGCCACAGAAATGTGAGGAACATGTGTTTTTTTAGCCACATTTTGAGGTTTGCAAAGGATTCTGTGTAACAGAACCTGGTCAGAGCCCCACAAGTCACCCCATCTTGGATTCCCCTAAGTCTCTAGTTTTCAAAAATGCACAGGTTTGGTAGGTTTCCCTAGGTGCCGGCTGAGCTAGAGGCCAAAATCTACAGGTAGGCACTTTGCAAAAAACACCTCTGTTTTCTTTCAAAAAATTGGATGTGTCCACGTTGCGCTTTGGGGCATTTCCTGTCGCGGGCGCTAGGCCTACCCACACAAGTGAGGTATCATTTTTATCGGGAGACTTGGGGGAACGCTGGGTGGAAGGAAATTTGTGGCTCCTCTCAGATTCCAGAACTTTCTGCCGCAGAAATGTGAGGAACATGTGTTTTTTAGCCAAATTTTGAGGTTTGCAAAGGATTCTGGGTAACAGAACCTGGTCAGAGCCCCACAAGTCACCCCATCTTGGATTCCCCTAGGTCTCTAGTTTTCAAACATGCACAGGTTTGGTAGGTTTCCCTAGGTGCCGGCTGAGCTAGAGGCCAAAATCTACAGGTAGGCACTTTGCAAAAAACACCTCTGTTTTCTTTCAAAAAATTGGATGTGTCCACGTTGCGCTTCGGGGCATTGCCTGTCGCGGGCGCTAGGCCTACCCACACAAGTGAGGTATCATTTTTATCGGAAGACTTGGGGGAACGCTGGTTGGAAGGAAATTTGTGGCTCCTCTCAGATTCCAGAACTTTCTGCCACAGAAATGTGAGGAACATGGTTTTTTTTAGCCAAATTTTGAGGTTTGCAAAGGATTCTGGGTAACAGAACCTGGTCCGAGCCCCACAAGTCACCCCATCTTGGATTCCCCTAGGTCTCTAGTTTTCAACAATGCACAGGTTTGGTAGGTTTCCCTAGGTGCCGGCTGAGCTAGAGGCCAAAATCTACAGGTAGGCACTTTGCAAAAAACACCTCTGTTTTCTTTCAAAAAATTGGATGTGTCCACGTTGCGCTTTGGGGCATTTCCTGTCGCGGGCGCTAGGCCTACCCACACAAGTGAGGTATCATTTTTATCGGGAGACTTGGGGGAACGCTGGGTGGAAGGAAATTTGTGGCTCCTCTCAGATTCCAGAACTTTCTGACACAGAAATGTGAGGAACATGTGTTTTTAGCCAAATTTTGAGGTTTGCAAAGGATTCTGGGTAACAGAACCTGGTCAGAGCCCCACAATTCACCCCATCTTGGATTCCCCTAGGTCTCTAGTTTTCAAACATGCACAGGTTTGGTAGGTTTCCCTAGGTGCCGGCTGAGCTAGAGGCCAAAATCTACAGGTAGGCACTTTGCAAAAAACACCTCTGTTTTCTTTCAAAAAATTGGATGTGTCCACGTTGCGCTTCGGGGCATTGCCTGTCGCGGGCGCTAGGCCTACCCACACAAGTGAGGTATCATTTTTATCGGAAGACTTGGGGGAACGCTGGTTGGAAGGAAATTTGTGGCTCCTCTCAGATTCCAGAACTTTCTGCCACAGAAATGTGAGGAACATGGTTTTTTTTAGCCAAATTTTGAGGTTTGCAAAGGATTCTGGGTAACAGAACCTGGTCCGAGCCCCACAAGTCACCCCGTCTTGGATTCCCCTAGGTCTCTAGTTTTCAACAATGCACAGGTTTGGTAGGTTTCCCTAGGTGCCGGCTGAGCTAGAGGCCAAAATCTACAGGTAGGCACTTTGCAAAAAACACCTCTGTTTTCTTTCAAAAAATTGGATGTGTCTACGTTGCGCTTTGGGGCATTTCCTGTCGTGGGCGCTAGGCCTACCCACACAAGTGAGGTATCATTTTTATCGGGAGACTTGGGGGAACGCTGGGTGGAAGGAAATTTGTGGCTCCTCTCAGAGTCCAGAACTTTCTGCCACAGAAATGTTAGGAACATGTGTTTTTTAGCCAAATTTTGAGGTTTGCAAAGGATTCTGGGTAACAGAACCTGGTCAGAGCCCCACAAGTCACCCCATCTTGGATTCCCCTAGGTCTCTAGTTTTCAAAACTGCACAGGTTTGGTAGGTTTCCCTAGGCGCCGGCTGAGCTAGAGGCCAAAATCTACAGGTAGGCACTTTGCAAAAAACACCTCTTTTCTTTCAAAAAATTGGATGTGTCCACGTTGCGCTTTGGGGCATTTCCTGTTGTGGGCTCTAGGCCTACCCACACAAGTGAGGTATCATTTTTATCGGGAGACTTGGGGGAACGCTGGGTGGAAGGGAATTTGTGGCTTCTCTCAGATTCCAGAACTTTCTGCCACAAAAATGTGAGGAATATGTGTTTTTTTAAGCCAAATTTTGAGGTTTGCAAAGGATTCTGGGTAACAAAACCTGGTCAGAGCCCCACAAGTCACCCCATCTTGGATTCCCCTAGGTCTCTAGTTTTCAAAAATGCACAGGTTTGGTAGGTTTCCCTAGGTGCCGGCTGAGCTAGAGGCCAAAATCTACAGGTAGGCACATTGCAAAAAACACCTCTGTTTTCTTTAAAAAAATTGGATGTGTCCACGTTGCGCTTTGGGGCATTGCCTGTCGCGGGCGCTAGGCCTACCCACACAAGTGAGGTATCATTTTTATCGGAAGACTTGGGGGAACGCTGGGTGGAAGGAAATTTGTGGCTCCTCTCAGATTCCAGAACTTTCTGCCACAGAAATGTGAGGAACATGTGTTTTTTTAGCCAAATTTTGAGGTTTGCAAAGGATTCTGGGTAACAGAACCTGGTCAGAGCCCCACAAGTCACCCCATCTTAGTTTCCCCTAGGTCTCTAGTTTTCAAAAATGCACAGGTTTGGTAGGTTTCCCTAGGTGCCGGCTGAGCTAGAGGCCAAAATCTACAGGTAGGCACTTTGCAAAAAACACCTCTGTTTTCTTTCAAAAAATTGGATGTGTCCACGTTGCGCTTTGGGGCATTTCTTGTCGCGGGCGCTACGCCTACCCACACAAGTGAGGTATCATTTTTATCGGGAGACTTGGGGGAACCCTGGGTGGAAGGAAATTTGTGGCTCCTCTCAGATTCCAGAACTTTCTGCCACAGAAATGTGAGGAACATGTGTTTTTTTAGCCAAATTTTGAGGTTTGCAAAGGATTCTGGGTAACAGAACCTGGTCAGAGCCCCACAAGTCACCCCATCTTGGATTCCCCTAGGTCTCTAGTTTTAAAAAATGCACAGGTTTGGTAGGTTTCCCTAGGTGCCTGCTGAGCTAGAGGCCAAAATCTACAGGTAGGCCCTTAGCAAAAAACACCTCTGTTTTCTTTCAAAAAATTGGATGTGTCCACGTTACGCTTTGGGGCATTGCCTGTCGCGGGCGCTAGGCCTACCCACACAAGTGAGGTATCATTTTTATCGGAAGACTTGGGGGAACGCTGGGTGGAAGGAAATTTGTGGCTCCTCTCAGATTCCAGAACTTTCTGCCACAGAAATATGAGGAACATGTGTTTTTTTAGCCAAATTTTGAGGTTTGCAAAGGATTCTGGGTAACAGAACCTGGTCCGAGCCCCACAAGTCACCCCATCTTGGATTCCCCTAGGTCTCTAGTTTTCAAAAATGCACAGGTTTGGTAGGTTTTCCTAGGTGCCGGCTGAGCTAGAGGCCAAAATCTACAGGTAGGCACTTTGCAAAAAACACCTCTGTTTTCTTTCAAAAAATTGGATGTGTCCATGTTGCGCTTTGGGGCATTTCCTGTCGCGGGCGCTAGGTCTACCCACACAAGTGAGGTATCATTTTTATCTGAAGACTTGGGGGAACGCTGGGTGGAAGGAAAGTTGTGGCTCCTCTCAGATTCCAGAACTTTCTGCCACAGAAATGTGAGGAACATGTGTTTTTTTAGCCAAATTTTGAGGTTTGCAAAGGATTCTGTGTAACAGAACCTGGCCAGAGCCCCACAAGTCACCCCATCTTACATTCCCCTAGGTCTCTAGTTTTCAACAATGCACAGGTTTGGTAGGTTTCCCTAGGTGCCGGCTGAGCTAGAGGCCAAAATCTACAGGTAGGCACTTTGCAAAAAACACCTCTGTTTTCTTTTAAAAAATTGGATGTGTCTACGTTGCGCTTTGGGGCATTTCCTGTCGCGGGCGCTAGGCCTACCCACACAAGTGAGGTATCATTTTTATCGGGAGACTTGGGGGACCGCTGGTTGGAAGGAAATTTGTGGCTCCTCTCAGATTTCAGAACTTTCTGCCACAGAAATATGAGGAACATGTGTTTTTTTAGCCAAATTTTGAGGTTTGCAAAGGATTCTGGGTAACAGAACCTGGTCCGAGCCCCACAAGTCACCCCATCTTGGATTCCCCTAGGTCTCTAGTTTTCAAAAATGCACAGGTTTGGTAGGTTTCCCTAGGTGCCGGCTGAGCTAGAGGCCAAAATCTACAGGTAGGCACTTTGCAAAAAACACCTCTGTTTTCTTTCAAAAAATTGGATGTTGCGCTTTGGGGCATTTCCTGTCGCGGGCGCTAGGCCTACCCACACAAGTGAGGTATCATTTTTATCGGGAGACTTGGGGGAACGCTGGGTGGAAGGAAATTTGTGGCTCCTCTCAGATTCCAGAACTTTCTGCCACAGAAATGTGAGGAACATGTGTTTTTTAGCCAAATTTTGAGGTTTGCAAAGGATTCTGGGTAACAGAACCTGGTCAGAGCCCCACAAGTCACCCCATCTTGGGTTCCCCTAGGTCTCTAGTTTTCAAACATGCACAGGTTTGGTAGGTTTCCCTAGGCGCGGCTGAGCTAGAGGCCAAAATCTACAGGTAGGCACTTTGCAAAAAACACCTCTTTTCTTTCAAAAAATTGGATGTTTCCACGTTGCGCTTTGGGGCATTTCCTGTTGTGGGCGCTAGGCCTACCCACACAAGTGAGGTATCATTTTTATCGGGAGACTTGGGGGAACGCTGGGTGGAAGGGAATTTGTGGCTTCTCTCAGATTCCAGAACTTTCTGCCACAGAAATGTGAGGAATATGTGTTTTTTTAAGCCAAATTTTGAGGTTTGCAAAGGATTCTGGGTAACAAAACCTGGTCAGAGCCCCACAAGTCACCCCATCTTGGATTCCCCTAGGTCTCTAGTTTTCAAAAATGCACAGGTTTGGTAGGTTTCCCTAGGTGCCGGCTGAGCTAGAGGCCAAAATCTACAGGTAGGCACATTGCAAAAAACACCTCTGTTTTCTTTAAAAAAATTGGATGTGTCCACGTTGCGCTTTGGGGCATTGCCTGTCGCGGGCGCTAGGCCTACCCACACAAGTGAGGTATCATTTTTATCGGAAGACTTGGGGGAACGCTGGGTGGAAGGAAATTTGTGGCTCCTCTCAGATTCCAGAACTTTCTGCCACAGAAATGTGAGGAACATGTGTTTTTTTAGCCAAATTTTGAGGTTTGCAAAGGATTCTGGGTAACAGAACCTGGTCAGAGCCCCACAAGTCACCCCATCTTAGTTTCCCCTAGGTCTCTAGTTTTCAAAAATGCACAGGTTTGGTAGGTTTCCCTAGGTGCCGGCTGAGCTAGAGGCCAAAATCTACAGGTAGGCACTTTGCAAAAAACACCTCTGTTTTCTTTTAAAAAATTGGATGTGTCCACGTTGCGCTTTGGGGCATTTCTTGTCGCGGGCGCTACGCCTACCCACACAAGTGAGGTATCATTTTTATCGGGAGACTTGGGGGAACCCTGGGTGGAAGGAAATTTGTGGCTCCTCTCAGATTCCAGAACTTTCTGCCACAGAAATGTGAGGAACATGTGTTTTTTTAGCCAAATTTTGAGGTTTGCAAAGGATTCTGGGTAACAGAACCTGGTCAGAGCCCCACAAGTCACCCCATCTTGGATTCCCCTAGGTCTCTAGTTTTAAAAAATGCACAGGTTTGGTAGGTTTCCCTAGGTGCCTGCTGAGCTAGAGGCCAAAATCTACAGGTAGGCCCTTTGCAAAAAACACCTCTGTTTTCTTTCAAAAAATTGGATGTGTCCACGTTGCGCTTTGGGGTATTGCCTGTCGCGGGCGCTAGGCCTACCCACACAAGTGAGGTATCATTTTTATCGGAAGACTTGGGGGAACGCTGGGTGGAAGGAAATTTGTGGCTCCTCTCAGATTCCAGAACTTTCTGCCACAGAAATATGAGGAACATGTGTTTTTTTAGCCAAATTTTGAGGTTTGCAAAGGATTCTGTGTAACAGAACCTGGCCAGAGCCCCACAAGTCACCCCATCTTACATTCCCCTAGGTCTCTAGTTTTCAACAATGCACAGGTTTGGTAGGTTTCCCTAGGTGCCGGCTGAGCTAGAGGCCAAAATCTACAGGTAGGCACTTTGCAAAAAACACCTCTGTTTTCTTTCAAAAAATTGGATGTGTCCATGTTGCGCTTTGGGGCATTTCCTGTCGCGGGCGCTAGGTCTACCCACACAAGTGAGGTATCATTTTTATCTGAAGACTTGGGGGAACGCTGGGTGGAAGGAAAGTTGTGGCTCCTCTCAGATTCCAGAACTTTCTGCCACAGAAATGTGAGGAACATGTGTTTTTTTAGCCAAATTTTGAGGTTTGCAAAGGATTCTGTGTAACAGAACCTGGCCAGAGCCCCACAAGTCACCCCATCTTACATTCCCCTAGGTCTCTAGTTTTCAACAATGCACAGGTTTGGTAGGTTTCCCTAGGTGCCGGCTGAGCTAGAGGCCAAAATCTACAGGTAGGCACTTTGCAAAAAACACCTCTGTTTTCTTTTAAAAAATTGGATGTGTCCACGTTGCGCTTTGGGGCATTTCCTGTCGCGGGCGCTAGGCCTACCCACACAAGTGAGGTATCATTTTTATCGGGAGACTTGGGGGAACGCTGGGTGGAAGGAAATTTGTGGCTCCTCTCAGATTTCAGAACTTTCTGCCACAGAAATATGAGGAACATGTGTTTTTTTAGCCAAATTTTGAGGTTTGCAAAGGATTCTGGGTAACAGAACCTGGTCCGAGCCCCACAAGTCACCACATCTTGGATTCCCCTAGGTCTCTAGTTTTCAAAAATGCACAGGTTTGGTAGGTTTCCCTAGGTGCCGGCTGAGCTAGAGGCCAAAATCTACAGGTAGGCACTTTGCAAAAAACACCTCTGTTTTCTTTCAAAAAATTGGATGTTGCGCTTTGGGGCATTTCCTGTCGCGGGCGCTAGGCCTACCCACACAAGTGAGGTATCATTTTTATCGGGAGACTTGGGGGAACGCTGGGTGGTAGGAAATTTGTGGCTCCTCTCAGATTCCAGAACTTTCTGCCACAGAAATGTGAGGAACATGTGTTTTTTTAGCCACATTTTGAGGTTTGCAAAGGATTCTGTGTAACAGAACCTGGTCAGAGCCCCACAAGTCACCCCATCTTGGATTCCCCTAAGTCTCTAGTTTTCAAAAATGCACAGGTTTGGTAGGTTTCCCTAGGTGCCGGCTGAGCTAGAGGCCAAAATCTACAGGTAGGCACTTTGCAAAAAACACCTCTGTTTTCTTTCAAAAAATTGGATGTGTCCACGTTGCGCTTTGGGGCATTTCCTGTCGCGGGCGCTAGGCCTACCCACACAAGTGAGGTATCATTTTTATCGGGAGACTTGGGGGAACGCTGAGTGGAAGGAAATTTGTGGCTCCTCTCAGATTCCAGAACTTTCTGCCACAGAAATGTGAGGAACATGTGTTTTTTAGCCAAATTTTGAGGTTTGCAAAGGATTCTGGGTAACAGAACCTGGTCAGAGCCCCACAAGTCACCCCATCTTGGGTTCCCCTAGGTCTCTAGTTTTCAAACATGCACAGGTTTGGTAGGTTTCCCTAGGTGCCGGCTGAGCTAGAGGCCAAAATCTACAGGTAGGCACTTTGCAAAAAACACCTCTGTTTTCTTTCAAAAAATTGGATGTGTCCACGTTGCGCTTCGGGGCATTGCCTGTCGCGGGCGCTAGGCCTACCCACGCAAGTGACGTATCATTTTTATCGGAAGACTTGGGGGAACGCTGGGTGGAAGGAAATTTGTGGCTCCTCTCAGATTCCAGAACTTTCTGCCACAGAAATGTGAGGAACATGGTTTTTTTAAGCCAAATTTTGAGGTTTGCAAAGGATTCTGGGTAACAGAACCTGGTCCGAGCCCCACAAGTCACCCCATCTTGGATTCCCCTAGGTCTCTAGTTTTCAACAATGCACAGGTTTGGTAGGTTTCCCTAGGTGCCGGCTGAGCTAGAGGCCAAAATCTATAGGTAGGCACTTTGCAAAAAACACCTCTGTTTTCTTTCAAAAAATTGGATGTGTCCACGTTGCGCTTTGGGGCATTTCCTGTCTTGGGCGCTAGGCCTATCCACACAAGTGAGGTATCATTTTTATCGGGAGACTTGGGGGAATGCTGGGTGGAAGGAAATTTGTGGCTTCTCTCAGATTCCAGAACTTTCTGCCACAGAAATGTGAGGAATATGTGTTTTTTAAGCCAAATTTTGAGGTTTGCAAAGGATTCTGGGTAACAAAACCTGGTCAGAGCCCCAGAAGTCACCCCATCTTGGATTCCCCTAGGTCTCTAGTTTTCAAAAATGCACAGGTTTGGTAGGTTTCCCTAGGTGCCGGCTGAGCTAGAGGCCAAAATCTACAGGTAGGCACTTTGCAAAAAACACCTCTTTTCTTTCACAAAATTGGATGTGTCCACGTTGCGCTTTGGGGCATTTCCTGTTGCGGGCGCTAGGCCTACCCACACAAGTGAGGTATCATTTTTATCGGGAGACTTGGGGGAACGCTGGGTGGAAGGGAATTTGTGGCTTCTCTCAGATTCCAGAACTTTCTGCCACAGAAATGTGAGGAATATGTGTTTTTTTAAGCCAAATTTTGAGGTTTGCAAAGGATTCTGGGTAACAAAACCTGGTCAGAGCCCCAGAAGTCACCCCATCTTGGATTCCCCTAGGTCTCTAGTTTTCAAAAATGCACAGGTTTGGTAGGTTTCCCTAGGTGCCGGCTGAGCTAGAGGCCAAAATCTACAGGTAGGCACTTTGCAAAAAACACCTCTGTTTTCTTTCAAAAAATTGGATGTTGCGCTTTGGGGCATTTCCTGTCGCGGGCGCTAGGCCTACCCACACAAGTGAGGTATCATTTTTATCGGGAGACTTGCGGGAACGCTGGGTGGGAGGAAATTTGTGGCTCCTCTCAGATTCCAGAACTTTCTGCCACAGAAATGTGAGGAACATGTGTTTTTTTAGCCACATTTTGAGGTTTGCAAAGGATTCTGTGTAACAGAACCTGGTCCGAGCCCCACAAGTCACCCCATCTTGGATTCCCCTAGGTCTCTAGTTTTCAACAATGCACAGGTTTGGTAGGTTTCCCTAGGTGCCGGCTGAGCTAGAGGCCAAAATCTACAGGTAGGCACTTTGCAAAAAACACCTCTGTTTTCTTTCAAAAAATTGGATGTGTCCACGTTGCGCTATGGGGCATTTCCTGTCGCGGGCGCTAGGCCTACCCACACAAGTGAGGTATCATTTTTATCGGGAGACTTGGGGGAACGCTGGGTGGAAGGAAATTTGTGGCTCCTCTCAGATTCCAGAACTTTCTGCCACAGAAATATGAGGAACATGTGTTTTTTTAGCCAAATTTTGAGGTTTGCAAAGGATTCTGGGTAACAGAACCTGGTCCGAGCCCCACAAGTCACCACATCTTGGATTCCCCTAGGTCTCTAGTTTTCAAAATGCACAGGTTTGGTAGGTTTCCCTAGGTGCCGGCTGAGCTAGAGGCCAAAATCTACAGGTAGGCACTTTGCAAAAAACACCTCTGTTTTCTTTCAAAAAATTGGATGTTGCGCTTTTGGGCATTTCCTGTCGCGGGCGCTTGGCCTACCCACACAAGTGAGGTATCATTTTTATCGGGAGACTTGGGGGAACGCTGGGTGGGATGAAATTTGTGGCTCCTCTCAGATTCCAGAACTTTCTGCCACAGAAATGTGAGGAACATGGTTTTTTTTAGCCAAATTTTGAGGTTTGCAAAGGATTCTGGGTAACAGAACCTGGTCCGAGCCCCACAAGTCACCCCATCTTGGATTCCCCTAGGTCTCTAGTTTTCAACAATGCACAGGTTTGGTAGGTTTCCCTAGGTGCCGGCTGAGCTAGAGGCCAAAATCTACAGGTAGGCACTTTGCAAAAAACACCTCTGTTTTCTTTCAAAAAATTGGATGTGTCCACGTTGCGCTTTGGGGCATTTCCTGTCGCGCCGCTAGGCCTACCCACACAAGTGAGGTATCATTTTTATCGGGAGACTTGGGGGAACGCTGGGTGGAAGGAAATTTGTGGCTCCTCTCAGATTCCAGAACTTTCTGCCACAGAAATATGAGGAACATGTGTTTTTTTTAGCCAAATTTTGAGGTTTGCAAAGGATTCTGGGTAACAGAACCTGGTCCGAGCCCCACAAGTCACCACATCTTGGATTCCCCTAGGTCTCTAGTTTTCAAAAATGCACAGGTTTGGTAGGTTTCCCTAGGTGCCGGCTGAGCTAGAGGCCAAAATCTACAGGTAGGCACTTTGCAAAAAACACCTCTGTTTTCTTTCAAAAAATTGGATGTTGCGCTTTTGGGCATTTCCTGTCGCGGGCGCTAGGCCTACCCACACAAGTGAGGTATCATTTTTATCGGGAGACTTGCGGGGAACGCTGGGTGGGAGGAAATTTGTGGCTCCTCTCAGATTCCAGAACTTTCTGCCACAGAAATGTGAGGAACATGTGTTTTTTTTAGCCACATTTTGAGGTTTGCAAAGGATTCTGTGTAACAGAACCTGGTCAGAGCCCCACAAGTCACCCCATCTTAGATTCCCCTAAGTCTCTAGTTTTCAAAAATGCACAGGTTTGGTAGGTTTCCCTAGGTGCCGGCTGAGCTAGAGGCCAAAATCTACAGGTAGGCACTTTGCAAAAAAAACACCTCTGTTTTCTTTCAAAAAATTGGATGTGTCCACGTTGCGCTTTGGGGCATTTCCTGTCGTGGGCGCTAGGCCTACCCACACAAGTGAGGTATCATTTTTATCGGGAGACTTGGGGGAACGCTGGGTGGAAGGAAATTTGTGGCTCCTCTCAGATTCCAGAACTTTCTGCCACAGAAATGTGAGGAACATGTGTTTTTTAGCCAAATTTTGAGGTTTGCAAAGGATTCTGGGTAACAGAACCTGGTCAGAGCCCCACAAGTCACCCCATCTTGGATTCCCCTAGGTCTCTAGTTTTCAAACATGCACAGGTTTGGTAGGTTTCCCTAGGTGCCGGCTGAGCTAGAGGCCAAAATCTACAGGTAGGCACTTTGCAAAAAACACCTCTGTTTTCTTTCAAAAAATTGGATGTGTCCACGTTGCGCTTTGGGGCATTTCCTGTCGCGGGTGCTAGGCCTACCCACACAAGTGAGGTATCATTTTTATCGGGAGACTTGGGGGAACGCTGGGTGGAAGGAAATTTGTGGCTCCTCTCAGATTCCAGAACTTTCTGCCACAGAAATGTGAGGAACATGGTTTTTTTTAGCCAAATTTTGAGGTTTGCAAAGGATTCTGGGTAACAGAACCTGGTCCGAGCCCCACAAGTCACCCCATCTTGGATTCCCCTTGGTCTCTAGTTTTCAACAATGCACAGGTTTGGTAGGTTTCCCTAGGTGCCGGCTGAGCTAGAGGCCAAAATCTACAGGTAGGCACTTTGCAAAAAACACCTCTGTTTTCTTTCAAAAAATTGGATGTGTCCACGTTGCGCTTTGGGGCATTTCCTGTCGCGGGCGCTAGGCCTACCCACACAAGTGAGGTATCATTTTTATCGGGAGACTTGGGGGAACGCTGGGTGGAAGGAAATTTGTGGCTCCTCTCAGATTCCAGAACTTTCTGCCACAGAAATATGAGGAACATGTGTTTTTTTAGCCAAATTTTGAGGTTTGCAAAGGATTCTGGGTAACAGAACCTGGTCCGAGCCCCACAAGTCACCACATCTTGGATTCCCCTAGGTCTCTAGTTTTCAAAAATGCACAGGTTTGGTAGGTTTCCCTAGGTGCCGGCTGAGCTAGAGGCCAAAATCTACAGGTAGGCACTTTGCAAAAAACACCTCTGTTTTCTTTCAAAAAATTGGATGTTGCGCTTTTGGGCATTTCCTGTCGCGGGCGCTAGGCCTACCCACACAAGTGAGGTATCATTTTTATCGGGAGACTTGGGGGAACGCTGGGTGGGAGGAAATTTGTGGCTCCTCTCAGATTCCAGAACTTTCTGCCACAGAAATGTGAGGAACATGTGTTTTTTTAGCCACATTTTGAGGTTTGCAAAGGATTCTGTGTAACAGAACCTGGTCAGAGCCCCACAAGTCACCCCATCTTAGATTCCCCTAAGTCTCTAGTTTTCAAAAATGCACAGGTTTGGTAGGTTTCCCTAGGTGCCGGCTGAGCTAGAGGCCAAAATCTACAGGTAGGCACTTTGCAAAAAACACCTCTGTTTTCTTTCAAAAAATTGGATGTGTCCATGTTGCGCTTTGGGGCATTTCCTGTCGTGGGCGCTAGGCCTACCCACACAAGTGAGGTATCATTTTTATCGGGAGACTTGGGGGAACGCTGGGTGGAAGGAAATTTGTGGCTCCTCTCAGATTCCAGAACTTTCTGCCACAGAAATGTGAGGAACATGTGTTTTTTAGCCAAATTTTGAGGTTTGCAAAGGATTCTGGGTAACAGAACCTGGTCAGAGCCCCACAAGTCACCCCATCTTGGATTCCCCTAGGTCTCTAGTTTTCAAACATGCACAGGTTTGGTAGGTTTCCCTGGGAGCCGGCTGAGCTAGAGGCCAAAATCTACAGGTAGGCACTTTGCAAAAAACACCTCTGTTTTCTTTCAAAAAATTGGATGTATCCACGTTGCGCTTCGGGGCATTGCCTGTCGCGGGCGCTAGGCCTACCCACACAAGTGAGGTATCATTTTTATCGGAAGACTTGGGGGAACGCTGGTTGGAAGGAAATTTGTGGCTCCTCTCAGATTCCAGAACTTTCTGCCACAGAAATGTGAGGAACATGGTTTTTTTTAGCCAAATTTTGAGGTTTGCAAAGGATTCTGGGTAACAGAACCTGGTCCGAGCCCCACAAGTCACCCCATCATGGATTCCCCTAGGTCTCTAGTTTTCAACAATGCACAGTTTTGGTAGGTTTCCCTAGGTGCCGGCTGAGCTAGAGGCCAAAATCTACAGGTAGGCACTTTGCAAAAAACACCTCGGTTTTCTTTCAAAAAATTGGATGTGTCCACGTTGCGCTTTGGGGCATTTCCTGTCGCGGGCGCTAGGCCTACCCACACAAGTGAGGTATCATTTTTATCTGGAGACTTGGGGGAACGCTGGGTGGAAGGAAATTTGTGGCTCCTCTCAGATTCCAGAACTTTCTGCCACAGAAATGTTAGGAACATATGTTTTTTAGCCAAATTTTAAGGGTTTGCAAAGGATTCTGGGTAACAGAACCTGGTCAGAGCCCCACAAGTCACCCCATCTTGGATTCCCCTAGGTCTCTAGTTTTCAAAACTGCACAGGTTTGGTAGGTTTCCCTAGGTGCCGGCTGAGCTAGAGGCCAAAATCTACAGGTAGGCACTTTGCAAAAAACACCTCTTTTCTTTCAAAAAATTGGATGTGTCCACGTTGCGCTTTGGGGCATTTCCTGTTGCGGGCGCTAGGCCTACCCACACAAGTGAGGTATCATTTTTATCGGGAGACTTGGGGGAACGCTGGGTGGAAGGGAATTTGTGGCTTCTCTCAGATTCCAGAACTTTCTGCCACAGAAATGTGAGGAATATGTGTTTTTTAAAGCCAAATTTTGAGGTTTGCAAAGGATTCTGGGTAACAAAACCTGGTCAGAGCCCCACAAGTCACCCCATCTTGGATTCCCCTAGGTCTCTAGTTTTCAAAAATGCACAGGTTTGGTAGGTTTCCCTAGGTGCCGGCTGAGCTAGAGGCCAAAATCTACAGGTAGGCACATTGCAAAAAACACCTCTGTTTTCTTTAAAAAAATTGGATGTGTCCACGTTGCGCTTTGGGGCATTGCCTGTCGCGGGCGCTAGGCCTACCCACACAAGTGAGGTATCATTTTTATCGGAAGACTTGGGGGAACGCTGGGTGGAAGGAAATTTGTGGCTCCTCTCAGATTCCAGAACTTTCTGCCACAGAAATGTGAGGAACATGTGTTTTTTTAGCCAAATTTTGAGGTTTGCAAAGGATTCTGGGTAACAGAACCTGGTCAGAGCCCTCACAAAGTCACCCCATCTTAGTTTCCCCTAGGTCTCTAGTTTTTCAAAAAGTGCACAGGTTTGGTAGGTTTCCCTAGGTGCCGGCTGAGCTACGAGGTCCAAAATTCTACAGGTAGGCACTTTTGCAGAAAAAACACCTCTGTTTTTCTTTCAAAAAATTGGATGTGTCCACGTTGCGCTTTGGGGCATTTCTTGTCGCGGGCGCTACGCCTACCCACACAAGTGAGAGTATCATTTTTATCGGGAGACTTGGAGGGAACCCTGGGTGGAAGGAAACTTTGTGGCTCCTCTCAGATTCCAGAACTTTCTGCCACAGAAATGTGAGGAACATGTGTTTTTTTTTAGCCAAATTTTGAAGGTTTGCAAAGGATTCTGGGTAACAGAACCTGGTCAGAGCCCCACAAGTCACCCCATCTTGGATTCCCCTAGGTCTCTAGTTTTAAAAAATGCACAGGTTTGGTAGGTTTCCCTAGGTGCCTGCTGAGCTAGAGGCCAAAATCTACAGGTAGGCCCTTTGCAAAAAAACACCTCTGTTTTCTTTCAAAAAATTGGATGTGTCCACGTTGCGCTTTGGGGCATTGCCTGTCGCGGGCGCTAGGCCCTACCCACACAAGTGAGGTATCATTTTTTATCGGAAGACTTGGGTAGGGAACGCTGGGTGGAAGGAAAATTTGTGGCTCCTCTCAGATTCCAGAACTTTCTGCCACAGAAAATATGAGGAACATGTGTTTTTTTAGCCAACTTTTGAGGTTTTGCAAAGGATTTGGGGTAACAGAACCTGGTCCGAGCCCCACAAGTCACCCCATCTTGGATTCCCCTAGGTCTCTAGTTTTCAAAAATGCACAGGTTTGGTAGGTTTTCCTAGGTGCCGGCTGAGCTAATGGCCAAAATCTACAGGTAGGCACTTTGCAAAAAACACCTCCTGTTTTCTTTCAAAAAAATTGGATGTGTCCACGTTGCGCTTTGGGGCATTTCCTGTCGCGGGCGCTAGGTCCTACCCACACAAGTGAGGTATCATTTTTATCTGAAGACTTGGGGGGGAACGCTGGGTGGAAGGAAAGTTGTGGCTCCTCTCAGGATTCCAGAACTTTCTGCCACAGAAATGTGAGGAACATGTGTTATTTTTAGCCAAATTTTGAGGTTTGCAAAGGATTCTGGGGTAACAGAACCTGGTCAGAGCCCGCACAAGGTCACCCCATCTTAGATTCCCCTAGGTCTCTAGTTTTCAAACATGCACAGGTTTGGTAGGTTTCCCTAGGTGCCGGCTGAGCTACAGGCCAAAATCCACAGGTAGGCACTGTTTTCATTCAAAAAGATGGGATGTGTCCACGTTGCGCTTTGGGGGCATTTCCTGTCGCGGGCGGTAGGCCTACCCACACAAGTGAGGTATCATTTTTATCGGGACGACTTGGGGGGAACGCGTGGGAGGAAGGAAATTTGTGGCTCCTCTCAGATTCCAGAACTTTTTCTGCCACAGAAATGTGAGGAACATGTGTTTTTTAGCCAAATTTTGAGGTTTGCAAAGGATTCTGGGTAACAGAACCTGGTCAGAGCCCCACAAGGTCACCCCATCTTGGATTCCCCTAGGTCTCTAGTGTTAAAAAATGCACAGGTTTGGTAGGGTTTCCCTAGGTGCCTGCTGAGCTAGATGGCCAAAATCTACAGGTAGGCCCTTTGCAAAAAAACACCTCTGTTTTCTTTCAAAAAATTGGATGTGTCCACGTTGCGCTTTGGGGGCATTGCCTGTCGCGGAGCGCTAGGCCTACCCACACAAGTGAGGTATCATTTTTATCGGAAGACTTGGGGGAACGCTGGGTGGAAGGAAATTTGTGGCTCCTCTCAGAATTCCAGAACTTTCTGCCACAGAAATATGAGGAACATGTGTTTTTTTTAGCCAACTTTTGAGGTTTGCAAAGGATTCTGGGTAACAGAACCTGGTCCGAGCCCCACAAGTCACCCCCATCTTGGATTCCCCTAGGTCTCTAGTTTTCAAAAATGCACAGGTTTGGTAGGTTTTCCTAGGTGCCGGCTGAGCTAATGGCCAAAATCTACAGGTAGGCACTTTGCAAAAAACACCTCTGTTTTCTTTCAAAAATTGGATGTGTCCACGTTGCGTCTTTGGGGCATTTCCTGTCGCGGGCGCTAGGTCTACCCACACAAGTGAGGTATCATTTTTATCTGAAGACTTGGGGGGGCAACGCTGGGTGGAAGGAAAGTTGTGGCTCCTCTCAGATTCCAGAACTTTCTGCCACAGAAATGTGAGGTGAACATGTGTTTTTTTTAGCCAAATTTTGAGGTTGCAAAGGATTTCTGTGTAAGCAGAACCTGGCCAGAGCCCCACAAGTCACCCCATCTTACATTCCCCTAGGTCTCTAGTTTTCAACAATGCCACAGGTTTGGAAGGTTTCCCTAGGTGCCGGCTGAGCTAGAGGCCAAAATCTACAGGTAGGCACTTTGCAAAAAAACACCTCTGTTTTCTTTTAAAAAATTGGATGTGTCTACGTTGCGCTTTGGGGGCATTTCCTGTCGCGGGGCGCTAGGCCTACCCACACAAGTGAGGTATCATTTTTATCGGGAGACTTGGGGGACCGCTGGTTGGAAGGAAATTTGTGGCTCCTCTCAGATTTCAGAACTTTCTGCCACAGAAATATGAGGAACATGTGTTTTTTTAGCCAAATTTTGAGGTTTGCAAAGGATTCTGGGTAACAGAACCTGGTCCGAGCCCCACAAGTCACCCCCATCTTGGATTCCCCCTAGGTCTCTAGTTTTCAAAAAATGCACAGGTTTGGTAGGTTTCCCTAGGTGCCCGGCTGAGCTAGAGGCCAAAATCTACAGGGTAGGCACTTTGCAAAAAACACCTCTGTTTTCTTTCAGAAAAATTGGATGTTGCGCTTTGGGGCATTTCCTGTCGCGGGGCGCTAGGCCTACCCACACAAGTGAGGTATCATTTTTATCGGGAGACTTGGGGGGAACGCTGGTGGAAGGAAATTTGTGGCTCCTCTCAGATTCCAGAACTTTCTGCCACAGAAATGTGAGGAACATGTGTTTTTAGCCAAAATTTTGAGGTTTGCAAAGGATTCTGGGTAACAGAACCTGGTCAGAGCCCCACAAGTCACCCCATCTTGGGTTCCCCTAGGTCTCTAGTTTTCAAACATGCACAGGTTTGGTAGGTTTCCTCTAGGCGCCGGCTGAGCTAGAGGCCAAATATCTACAGGTAGGCACTGTGCAAAAAACACCTCTTTTTCTTTCAAAAAAATTGGTATGTTTCCCACGTTGCGCTTTGGGGCATTTCCTGTTGTGGGCGCTAGGCCTACCCACACAAGTGAGGTATCATTTGTTTATCGGGAGACTTGGGGGAACGCTGGGTGGAAGGGAATTTGTGGCTTCTCTCAGATTCCAGAACTTTCTGCCACAGAAATGTGAGGAATATGTGTTTTTTTAAGCCAAATTTTGAGGGTTTGCAAAGGATTCTGGGGTAACAGAAACCTGGTCAGAGCCCCACGAACGTCACCCCCATCTTGGATTCCCCCTAGGTCTCTAGTTTTTCAAAAATGCACAGGTTTGGTAGGTTTCCCTAGGTGCCGGCTGAGCTTGAGGCCAAAATCTACAGGGTAGGCACATTGCAAAAAAACACCTCTGTTTTCTTTAAAAAAATTGGATGTGTCCACGTTGCGCTTTGGGGCATTGCCTGTCGCGGGCGCTAGGCCTACCCACACAAGTGAGGTATCATTTTTATCGGAAGACTTGGGGGGAACGCTGGGTGGAAGGAAATTTGTGGCTCCTCTCAGATTCCAGAACTTTCTGCCACAGAAATGTGAGGAACATGTGTTTTTTTAGCCAAATTTTGAGGTTTGCAAAGGATTCTGGGTAACAGAACCTGGTCCAGAGCCCCACAAGTCACCCCATCTTAGTTTCCCCTAGGTCTCTAGTTTTCAAAAATGCACAGGTTTGGTAGGTTTCCCTAGGTGCCGGCTGAGCTAGAGGCCAAAATCTACAGGTAGGCACTTTGCAAAAAACACCTCTGTTTTCTTTTAAAAAATTGGATGTGTCCACGTTGCGCTTTTGGGGCATTTCTTGTCGCGGGCGCTACGCCTACCCACACAAGTGAGGTATCATTTTTATCGGGAGACTTGGGGGAACCCTGGGTGGAAGGAAAATTTGTGGCTCCTCTCAGATTCCAGAACTTTCTGCCACAGAAATGTGAGGAACATGTGTTTTTTTTAGCCATAATTTTGAGGGTTTGCAAAGGATTCTGGGTAACAGAACCTGGCCAGAGCCCCACAAGTCACCCCATCTTACATTCCCCTAGGTCTCTAGTTTTCAACAATGCACAGGTTTGGTAGGTTTCCCTAGGTGCCGGCTGAGCTAGAGGCCAAAATCTACAGGTAGGCACTTTGCAAAAACACCTCTGTTTTCTTTCAAAAAATTGGATGTGTCCATGTTGCGCTTTGGGGCATTTCCTGTCGCGGGGCGCTAGGTTCTACCCACACAGAGTGAGGTATCATTTTTATCTGAAGAACTTGGGGGAACGCTGGGTGGAAGGAAAGTTGTGGCTCCTCTCAGATTCGCAGAAGCTTTCTGCCACAGAAATGTGAGGAACATGTGTTTTTTTTTAGCCAAATTTTGAGGGTTTGCAAAGGATTCTGTGTAACAGAACCTGGCCAGAGCCCCACAAGTCACCCCATCTTACATTCCCCTAGGTCTCTAGTTTTCAACAATGCACAGGTTTGGTAGGTTTCCCTAGGTGCCGGCTGAGCTAGAGGCCAAAATCTACAGGTAGGCACTTTTGCAAAAAACAACCCTCTGTTTTCTTTTTAAAAAATTGGATGTGTCCACGTTGCGCTTTGGGGCATTTCCTGTCGCGGGCCGCTAGGCCTACCCACACAAGTGAGGTATCATTTTTATCGGGAGACTTGGGGGAACGCTGGGTGGAAGGAAATTTGTGGCTCCTCTCAGATTTCAGAACTTTCTGCCACAGAAATATGAGGAACATGTGTTTTTTTAGCCAAATTTTGAGGTTTGCAAAGGATTCTGGGTAACAGAACCTGGTCCGAGCCCCACCAAGTCACCACATCTTGGATTCCCCTAGGTCTCTAGTTTTCAAAAAATGCACAGGTTTGGTAGGTTTTCCCTAGGTGACCGGCTGAGCTAGAGGCCAAAATCTACAGGTAGGCACTTTGCAAAAAACACCTCTGTTTTCTTTCAAAAAATTGGATGTTGGCGCTTTGGGGCATTTCCTGTCGCGGGGCGCTAGGCCTACCCACACAAGTGAGGTATCATTTTTATCGGGAGACTTGGGGGGGAACGCTGGGTGGTAGGAAATTTGTGGCTCCTCTCAGATTCCAGAACTTTCTGCCACAGGAAATGTGAGGAAACATGTGTTTTTTTTAGCCACATTTTGAGGTTTGCAAAGGATTCTGTGTAACAGAACCTGGTCAGAGCCCCACAAGTCACCCCATCTTGGATTCCCCTAAGTCTCTAGTTTTCAAAAAATGCACAGGTTTGGTAGGTTTCCCTAGGTGCCGGCTGAGCTAGAGGCCAAAATCTACAGGTAGGCACTTTGCAAAAAACACCTCTGTTTTCTTTCAAAAAATTGGATGGTGTCCACGTTGCGCTTTGGGGCATTTCCTGTCGCGGGCGCTAGGCCTACCCACACAAGTGAGGTATCATTTTTTATCGGGAGACTTGGGGGGAACGCTGAGTGGAAGGAAATTTGGTGGCTCCTCTCCAGATTCCAGACACTTTCTGCCACAGAAATGTGAGGAACATGTGTTTTTTTAGCCAGCCGGCTGAGCTAGAGGCCAAAATCTACAGGTAGGCACTTTGCAAAAAACACCTCTGTTTTCTTTCAAAAAATTGGATGTGTCCACGTTGCGCTTCGGGGCATTGCCTGTCGCGGGCGCTAGGCCTACCCACGCAAGTGAGGTATCATTTTTATCGGAAGACTTGGGGGAACGCTGGGTGGAAGGAAATTTGTGGCTCCTCTCAGATTCCAGAACTTTCTGCCACAGAAATGTGAGGAACATGGTTTTTTTAAGCCAAATTTTGAGGTTTGCAAAGGATTCTGGGTAACAGAACCTGGTCCGAGCCCCACAAGTCACCCCATCTTGGATTCCCCTAGGTCTCTAGTTTTCAACAATGCACAGGTTTGGTAGGTTTCCCTAGGTGCCGGCTGAGCTAGAGGCCAAAATCTATAGGTAGGCACTTTGCAAAAAACACCTCTGTTTTCTTTCAAAAAATTGGATGTGTCCACGTTGCGCTTTGGGGCATTTCCTGTCTTGGGCGCTAGGCCTACCCACACAAGTGAGGTATCATTTTTATCGGGAGACTTGGGGGAATGCTGGGTGGAAGGAAATTTGTGGCTTCTCTCAGATTCCAGAACTTTCTGCCACAGAAATGTGAGGAATATGTGTTTTTTTAAGCCAAATTTTGAGGTTTGCAAAGGATTCTGGGTAACAAAACCTGGTCAGAGCCCCAGAAGTCACCCCATTTTGGATTCCCCTAGGTCTCTAGTTTTCAAAAATGCACAGGTTTGGTAGGTTTCCCTAGGTGCCGGCTGAGCTAGAGGCCAAAATCTACAGGTAGGCACTTTGCAAAAAACACCTCTTTTCTTTCACAAAATTGGATGTGTCCACGTTGCGCTTTGGGGCATTTCCTGTTGCGGGCGCTAGGCCTACCCACACAAGTGAGGTATCATTTTTATCGGGAGACTTGGGGGAACGCTGGGTGGAAGGGAATTTGTGGCTTCTCTCAGATTCCAGAACTTTCTGCCACAGAAATGTGAGGAATATGTGTTTTTTTAAGCCAAATTTTGAGGTTTGCAAAGGATTCTGGGTAACAAAACCTGGTCAGAGCCCCAGAAGTCACCCCATCTTGGATTCCCCTAGGTCTCTAGTTTTCAAAAATGCACAGGTTTGGTAGGTTTCCCTAGGTGCCGGCTGAGCTAGAGGCCAAAATCTACAGGTAGGCACTTTGCAAAAAACACCTCTGTTTTCTTTCAAAAAATTGGATGTTGCGCTTTGGGGCATTTCCTGTCGCGGGCGCTAGGCCTACCCACACAAGTGAGGTATCATTTTTATCGGGAGACTTGCGGGAACGCTGGGTGGGAGGAAATTTGTGGCTCCTCTCAGATTCCAGAACTTTCTGCCACAGAAATGTGAGGAACATGTGTTTTTTTAGCCACATTTTGAGGTTTGCAAAGGATTCTGTGTAACAGAACCTGGTCCGAGCCCCACAAGTCACCCCATCTTGGATTCCCCTAGGTCTCTAGTTTTCAACAATGCACAGGTTTGGTAGGTTTCCCTAGGTGCCGGCTGAGCTAGAGGCCAAAATCTACAGGTAGGCACTTTGCAAAAAACACCTCTGTTTTCTTTCAAAAAATTGGATGTGTCCACGTTGCGCTATGGGGCATTTCCTGTCGCGGGCGCTAGGCCTACCCACACAAGTGAGGTATCATTTTTATCGGGAGACTTGGGGGAACGCTGGGTGGAAGGAAATTTGTGGCTCCTCTCAGATTCCAGAACTTTCTGCCACAGAAATATGAGGAACATGTGTTTTTTTAGCCAAATTTTGAGGTTTGCAAAGGATTCTGGGTAACAGAACCTGGTCCGAGCCCCACAAGTCACCACATCTTGGATTCCCCTAGGTCTCTAGTTTTCAAAAATGCACAGGTTTGGTAGGTTTCCCTAGGTGCCGGCTGAGCTAGAGGCCAAAATCTACAGGTAGGCACTTAGCAAAATACACCTCTGTTTTCTTTCAAAAAATTGGATGTTGCGCTTTTGGGCATTTCCTGTCGCGGGCGCTTGGCCTACCCACACAAGTGAGGTATCATTTTTATCGGGAGACTTGGGGGAACGCTGGGTGGGATGAAATTTGTGGCTCCTCTCAGATTCCAGAACTTTCTGCCACAGAAATGTGAGGAACATGGTTTTTTTTAGCCAAATTTTGAGGTTTGCAAAGGATTCTGGGTAACAGAACCTGGTCCGAGCCCCACAAGTCACCCCATCTTGGATTCCCCTAGGTCTCTAGTTTTCAACAATGCACAGGTTTGGTAGGTTTCCCTAGGTGCCGGCTGAGCTAGAGGCCAAAATCTACAGGTAGGCACTTTGCAAAAAACACCTCTGTTTTCTTTCAAAAAATTGGATGTGTCCACGTTGCGCTTTGGGGCATTTCCTGTCGCGCCGCTAGGCCTACCCACACAAGTGAGGTATCATTTTTATCGGGAGACTTGGGGGAACGCTGGGTGGAAGGAAATTTGTGGCTCCTCTCAGATTCCAGAACTTTCTGCCACAGAAATATGAGGAACATGTGTTTTTTTAGCCAAATTTTGAGGTTTGCAAAGGATTCTGGGTAACAGAACCTGGTCCGAGCCCCACAAGTCACCACATCTTGGATTCCCCTAGGTCTCTAGTTTTCAAAAATGCACAGGTTTGGTAGGTTTCCCTAGGTGCCGGCTGAGCTAGAGGCCAAAATCTACAGGTAGGCACTTTGCAAAAAACACCTCTGTTTTCTTTCAAAAAATTGGATGTTGCGCTTTTGGGCATTTCCTGTCGCGGGCGCTAGGCCTACCCACACAAGTGAGGTATCATTTTTATCGGGAGACTTGCGGGAACGCTGGGTGGGAGGAAATTTGTGGCTCCTCTCAGATTCCAGAACTTTCTGCCACAGAAATGTGAGGAACATGTGTTTTTTTAGCCACATTTTGAGGTTTGCAAAGGATTCTGTGTAACAGAACCTGGTCAGAGCCCCACAAGTCACCCCATCTTAGATTCCCCTAAGTCTCTAGTTTTCAAAAATGCACAGGTTTGGTAGGTTTCCCTAGGTGCCGGCTGAGCTAGAGGCCAAAATCTACAGGTAGGCACTTTGCAAAAAAAACACCTCTGTTTTCTTTCAAAAAATTGGATGTGTCCACGTTGCGCTTTGGGGCATTTCCTGTCGTGGGCGCTAGGCCTACCCACACAAGTGAGGTATCATTTTTATCGGGAGACTTGGGGGAACGCTGGGTGGAAGGAAATTTGTGGCTCCTCTCAGATTCCAGAACTTTCTGCCACAGAAATGTGAGGAACATGTGTTTTTTAGCCAAATTTTGAGGTTTGCAAAGGATTCTGGGTAACAGAACCTGGTCAGAGCCCCACAAGTCACCCCATCTTGGATTCCCCTAGGTCTCTAGTTTTCAAACATGCACAGGTTTGGTAGGTTTCCCTAGGTGCCGGCTGAGCTAGAGGCCAAAATCTACAGGTAGGCACTTTGCAAAAAACACCTCTGTTTTCTTTCAAAAAATTGGATGTGTCCACGTTGCGCTTTGGGGCATTTCCTGTCGCGGGTGCTAGGCCTACCCACACAAGTGAGGTATCATTTTTATCGGGAGACTTGGGGGAACGCTGGGTGGAAGGAAATTTGTGGCTCCTCTCAGATTCCAGAACTTTCTGCCACAGAAATGTGAGGAACATGGTTTTTTTTAGCCAAATTTTGAGGTTTGCAAAGGATTCTGGGTAACAGAACCTGGTCCGAGCCCCACAAGTCACCCCATCTTGGATTCCCCTTGGTCTCTAGTTTTCAACAATGCACAGGTTTGGTAGGTTTCCCTAGGTGCCGGCTGAGCTAGAGGCCAAAATCTACAGGTAGGCACTTTGCAAAAAACACCTCTGTTTTCTTTCAAAAAATTGGATGTGTCCACGTTGCGCTTTTGGGCATTTCCTGTCGCGGGCGCTAGGCCTACCCACACAAGTGAGGTATCATTTTTATCGGGAGACTTGCGGGAACGCTGGGTGGGAGGAAATTTGTGGCTCCTCTCAGATTCCAGAACTTTCTGCCACAGAAATGTGAGGAACATGTGTTTTTTTAGCCACATTTTGAGGTTTGCAAAGGATTCTGTGTAACAGAACCTGGTCAGAGCCCCACAAGTCACCCCATCTTAGATTCCCCTAAGTCTCTAGTTTTCAAAAATGCACAGGTTTGGTAGGTTTCCCTAGGTGCCGGCTGAGCTAGAGGCCAAAATCTACAGGTAGGCACTTTGCAAAAAAAACACCTCTGTTTTCTTTCAAAAAATTGGATGTGTCCACGTTGCGCTTTGGGGCATTTCCTGTCGTGGGCGCTAGGCCTACCCACACAAGTGAGGTATCATTTTTATCGGGAGACTTGGGGGAACGCTGGGTGGAAGGAAATTTGTGGCTCCTCTCAGATTCCAGAACTTTCTGCCACAGAAATGTGAGGAACATGTGTTTTTTAGCCAAATTTTGAGGTTTGCAAAGGATTCTGGGTAACAGAACCTGGTCAGAGCCCCACAAGTCACCCCATCTTGGATTCCCCTAGGTCTCTAGTTTTCAAACATGCACAGGTTTGGTAGGTTTCCCTAGGTGCCGGCTGAGCTAGAGGCCAAAATCTACAGGTAGGCACTTTGCAAAAAACACCTCTGTTTTCTTTCAAAAAATTGGATGTGTCCACGTTGCGCTTTGGGGCATTTCCTGTCGCGGGTGCTAGGCCTACCCACACAAGTGAGGTATCATTTTTATCGGGAGACTTGGGGGAACGCTGGGTGGAAGGAAATTTGTGGCTCCTCTCAGATTCCAGAACTTTCTGCCACAGAAATGTGAGGAACATGGTTTTTTTTAGCCAAATTTTGAGGTTTGCAAAGGATTCTGGGTAACAGAACCTGGTCCGAGCCCCACAAGTCACCCCATCTTGGATTCCCCTTGGTCTCTAGTTTTCAACAATGCACAGGTTTGGTAGGTTTCCCTAGGTGCCGGCTGAGCTAGAGGCCAAAATCTACAGGTAGGCACTTTGCAAAAAACACCTCTGTTTTCTTTCAAAAAATTGGATGTGTCCACGTTGCGCTTTGGGGCATTTCCTGTCGCGGGCGCTAGGCCTACCCACACAAGTGAGGTATCATTTTTATCGGGAGACTTGGGGGAACGCTGGGTGGAAGGAAATTTGTGGCTCCTCTCAGATTCCAGAACTTTCTGCCACAGAAATATGAGGAACATGTGTTTTTTTAGCCAAATTTTGAGGTTTGCAAAGGATTCTGGGTAACAGAACCTGGTCCGAGCCCCACAAGTCACCACATCTTGGATTCCCCTAGGTCTCTAGTTTTCAAAAATGCACAGGTTTGGTAGGTTTCCCTAGGTGCCGGCTGAGCTAGAGGCCAAAATCTACAGGTAGGCACTTTGCAAAAAACACCTCTGTTTTCTTTCAAAAAATTGGATGTTGCGCTTTTGGGCATTTCCTGTCGCGGGCGCTAGGCCTACCCACACAAGTGAGGTATCATTTTTATCGGGAGACTTGGGGGAACGCTGGGTGGGAGGAAATTTGTGGCTCCTCTCAGATTCCAGAACTTTCTGCCACAGAAATGTGAGGAACATGTGTTTTTTTAGCCACATTTTGAGGTTTGCAAAGGATTCTGTGTAACAGAACCTGGTCAGAGCCCCACAAGTCACCCCATCTTAGATTCCCCTAAGTCTCTAGTTTTCAAAAATGCACAGGTTTGGTAGGTTTCCCTAGGTGCCGGCTGAGCTAGAGGCCAAAATCTACAGGTAGGCACTTTGCAAAAAACACCTCTGTTTTCTTTCAAAAAATTGGATGTGTCCACGTTGCGCTTTGGGGCATTTCCTGTCGTGGGCGCTAGGCCTACCCACACAAGTGAGGTATCATTTTTATCGGGAGACTTGGGGGAACGCTGGGTGGAAGGAAATTTGTGGCTCCTCTCAGATTCCAGAACTTTCTGCCACAGAAATGTGAGGAACATGTGTTTTTTAGCCAAATTTTGAGGTTTGCAAAGGATTCTGGGTAACAGAACCTGGTCAGAGCCCCACAAGTCACCCCATCTTGGATTCCCCTAGGTCTCTAGTTTTCAAACATGCACAGGTTTGGTAGGTTTCCCTGGGAGCCGGCTGAGCTAGAGGCCAAAATCTACAGGTAGGCACTTTGCAAAAAACACCTCTGTTTTCTTTCAAAAAATTGGATGTATCCACGTTGCGCTTCGGGGCATTGCCTGTCGCGGGCGCTAGGCCTACCCACACAAGTGAGGTATCATTTTTATCGGAAGACTTGGGGGAACGCTGGTTGGAAGGAAATTTGTGGCTCCTCTCAGATTCCAGAACTTTCTGCCACAGAAATGTGAGGAACATGGTTTTTTTTAGCCAAATTTTGAGGTTTGCAAAGGATTCTGGGTAACAGAACCTGGTCCGAGCCCCACAAGTCACCCCATCATGGATTCCCCTAGGTCTCTAGTTTTCAACAATGCACAGGTTTGGTAGGTTTCCCTAGGTGCCGGCTGAGCTAGAGGCCAAAATCTACAGGTAGGCACTTTGCAAAAAACACCTCGGTTTTCTTTCAAAAAATTGGATGTGTCCACGTTGCGCTTTGGGGCATTTCCTGTCGCGGGCGCTAGGCCTACCCACACAAGTGAGGTATCATTTTTATCTGGAGACTTGGGGGAACGCTGGGTGGAAGGAAATTTGTGGCTCCTCTCAGATTCCAGAACTTTCTGCCACAGAAATGTTAGGAACATATGTTTTTTAGCCAAATTTTAAGGGTTTGCAAAGGATTCTGGGTAACAGAACCTGGTCAGAGCCCCACAAGTCACCCCATCTTGGATTCCCCTAGGTCTCTAGTTTTCAAAACTGCACAGGTTTGGTAGGTTTCCCTAGGTGCCGGCTGAGCTAGAGGCCAAAATCTACAGGTAGGCACTTTGCAAAAAACACCTCTTTTCTTTCAAAAAATTGGATGTGTCCACGTTGCGCTTTGGGGCATTTCCTGTTGCGGGCGCTAGGCCTACCCACACAAGTGAGGTATCATTTTTATCGGGAGACTTGGGGGAACGCTGGGTGGAAGGGAATTTGTGGCTTCTCTCAGATTCCAGAACTTTCTGCCACAGAAATGTGAGGAATATGTGTTTTTTAAAGCCAAATTTTGAGGTTTGCAAAGGATTCTGGGTAACAAAACCTGGTCAGAGCCCCACAAGTCACCCCATCTTGGATTCCCCTAGGTCTCTAGTTTTCAAAAATGCACAGGTTTGGTAGGTTTCCCTAGGTGCCGGCTGAGCTAGAGGCCAAAATCTACAGGTAGGCACATTGCAAAAAACACCTCTGTTTTCTTTAAAAAAATTGGATGTGTCCACGTTGCGCTTTGGGGCATTGCCTGTCGCGGGCGCTAGGCCTACCCACACAAGTGAGGTATCATTTTTATCGGAAGACTTGGGGGAACGCTGGGTGGAAGGAAATTTGTGGCTCCTCTCAGATTCCAGAACTTTCTGCCACAGAAATGTGAGGAACATGTGTTTTTTTAGCCAAATTTTGAGGTTTGCAAAGGATTCTGGGTAACAGAACCTGGTCAGAGCCCCACAAGTCACCCCATCTTAGTTTCCCCTAGGTCTCTAGTTTTCAAAAATGCACAGGTTTGGTAGGTTTCCCTAGGTGCCGGCTGAGCTAGAGGCCAAAATCTACAGGTAGGCACTTTGCAAAAAACACCTCTGTTTTCTTTCAAAAAATTGGATGTGTCCACGTTGCGCTTTGGGGCATTTCTTGTCGCGGGCGCTACGCCTACCCACACAAGTGAGGTATCATTTTTATCGGGAGACTTGGGGGAACCCTGGGTGGAAGGAAATTTGTGGCTCCTCTCAGATTCCAGAACTTTCTGCCACAGAAATGTGAGGAACATGTGTTTTTTTAGCCAAATTTTGAGGTTTGCAAAGGATTCTGGGTAACAGAACCTGGTCAGAGCCCCACAAGTCACCCCATCTTGGATTCCCCTAGGTCTCTAGTTTTAAAAAATGCACAGGTTTGGTAGGTTTCCCTAGGTGCCTGCTGAGCTAGAGGCCAAAATCTACAGGTAGGCCCTTTGCAAAAAACACCTCTGTTTTCTTTCAAAAAATTGGATGTGTCCACGTTGCGCTTTGGGGCATTGCCTGTCGCGGGCGCTAGGCCTACCCACACAAGTGAGGTATCATTTTTATCGGAAGACTTGGGGGAACGCTGGGTGGAAGGAAATTTGTGGCTCCTCTCAGATTCCAGAACTTTCTGCCACAGAAATATGAGGAACATGTGTTTTTTTTAGCCAACTTTTGAGGTTTGCAAAGGATTTGGGGTAACAGAACCTGGTCCGAGCCCCACAAGTCACCCCATCTTGGATTCCCCTAGGTCTCTAGTTTTCAAAAATGCACAGGTTTGGTAGGTTTTCCTAGGTGCCGGCTGAGCTAATGGCCAAAATCTACAGGTAGGCACTTTGCAAAAAACACCTCTGTTTTCTTTCAAAAAATTGGATGTGTCCACGTTGCGCTTTGGGGCATTTCCTGTCGCGGGCGCTAGGTCTACCCACACAAGTGAGGTATCATTTTTATCTGAAGACTTGGGGGAACGCTGGGTGGAAGGAAAGTTGTGGCTCCTCTCAGATTCCAGAACTTTCTGCCACAGAAATGTGAGGAACATGTGTTATTTTAGCCAAATTTTGAGGTTTGCAAAGGATTCTGGGTAACAGAACCTGGTCAGAGCCCCACAAGTCACCCCATCTTAGATTCCCCTAGGTCTCTAGTTTTCAAACATGCACAGGTTTGGTAGGTTTCCCTAGGTGCCGGCTGAGCTACAGGCCAAAATCCACAGGTAGGCACTGTTTTCATTCAAAAGATGGGATGTGTCCACGTTGCGCTTTGGGGCATTTCCTGTCGCGGGCGTTAGGCCTACCCACACAAGTGAGGTATCATTTTTATCGGGAGACTTGGGGGAACGCTGGGAGGAAGGAAATTTGTGGCTCCTCTCAGATTCCAGAACTTTCTGCCACAGAAATGTGAGGAACATGTGTTTTTTAGCCAAATTTTGAGGTTTGCAAAGGATTCTGGGTAACAGAACCTGGTCAGAGCCCCACAAGTCACCCCATCTTGGATTCCCCTAGGTCTCTAGTGTTAAAATATGCACAGGTTTGGTAGGTTTCCCTAGGTGCCTGCTGAGCTAGAGGCCAAAATCTACAGGTAGGCCCTTTGCAAAAAACACCTCTGTTTTCTTTCAAAAAATTGGATGTGTCCACGTTGCGCTTTGGGGCATTGCCTGTCGCGGGCGCTAGGCCTACCCACACAAGTGAGGTATCATTTTTATCGGAAGACTTGGGGGAACGCTGGGTGGAAGGAAATTTGTGGCTCCTCTCAGATTCCAGAACTTTCTGCCACAGAAATATGAGGAACATGTGTTTTTTTAGCCAACTTTTGAGGTTTGCAAAGGATTCTGGGTAACAGAACCTGGTCCGAGCCCCACAAGTCACCCCATCTTGGATTCCCCTAGGTCTCTAGTTTTCAAAAATGCACAGGTTTGGTAGGTTTTCCTAGGTGCCGGCTGAGCTAATGGCCAAAATCTACAGGTAGGCACTTTGCAAAAAACACCTCTGTTTTCTTTCAAAAAATTGGATGTGTCCACGTTGCGCTTTGGGGCATTTCCTGTCGCGGGCGCTAGGTCTACCCACACAAGTGAGGTATCATTTTTATCTGAAGACTTGGGGGAACGCTGGGTGGAAGGAAAGTTGTGGCTCCTCTCAGATTCCAGAACTTTCTGCCACAGAAATGTGAGGAACATGTGTTTTTTTAGCCAAATTTTGAGGTTTGCAAAGGATTCTGTGTAACAGAACCTGGCCAGAGCCCCACAAGTCACCCCATCTTACATTCCCCTAGGTCTCTAGTTTTCAACAATGCACAGGTTTGGTAGGTTTCCCTAGGTGCCGGCTGAGCTAGAGGCCAAAATCTACAGGTAGGCACTTTGCAAAAAACACCTCTGTTTTCTTTTAAAAAATTGGATGTGTCCACGTTGCGCTTTGGGGCATTTCCTGTCGCGGGCGCTAGGCCTACCCACACAAGTGAGGTATCATTTTTATCGGGAGACTTGGGGGAACGCTGGGTGGAAGGAAATTTGTGGCTCCTCTCAGATTTCAGAACTTTCTGCCACAGAAATATGAGGAACATGTGTTTTTTTAGCCAAATTTTGAGGTTTGCAAAGGATTCTGGGTAACAGAACCTGGTCCGAGCCCCACAAGTCACCACATCTTGGATTCCCCTAGGTCTCTAGTTTTCAAAAATGCACAGGTTTGGTAGGTTTCCCTAGGTGCCGGCTGAGCTAGAGGCCAAAATCTACAGGTAGGCACTTTGCAAAAAACACCTCTGTTTTCTTTCAAAAAATTGGATGTTGCGCTTTGGGGCATTTCCTGTCGCGGGCGCTAGGCCTACCCACACAAGTGAGGTATCATTTTTATCGGGAGACTTGGGGGAACGCTGGGTGGTAGGAAATTTGTGGCTCCTCTCAGATTCCAGAACTTTCTGCCACAGAAATGTGAGGAACATGTGTTTTTTTAGCCACATTTTGAGGTTTGCAAAGGATTCTGTGTAACAGAACCTGGTCAGAGCCCCACAAGTCACCCCATCTTGGAATCCCCTAAGTCTCTAGTTTTAAAAAATGCACAGGTTTGGTAGGTTTCCCTAGGTGCCGGCTGAGCTAGAGGCCAAAATCTACAGGTAGGCACTTTGCAAAAAACACCTCTGTTTTCTTTCAAAAAATTGGATTTGTCCACGTTGCGCTTTGGGGCATTTCCTGTCGCGGGCGCTAGGCCTACCCACACAAGTGAGGTATCATTTTTATCGGGAGACTTGGGGGAACGCTGGGTGGAAGGAAATTTGTGGCTCCTCTCAGATTCCAGAACTTTCTGCCACAGAAATGTGAGGAACATGTGTTTTTTAGCCAAATTTTGAGGTTTGCAAAGGATTCTGGGTAACAGAACCTGGTCAGAGCCCCACAAGTCACCCCATCTTGGGTTCCCCTAGGTCTCTAGTTTTCAAACATGCACAGGTTTGGTAGGTTTCCCTAGGTGCCGGCTGAGCTAGAGGCCAAAATCTACAGGAAGGCACTTTGCAAAAAACACCTCTGTTTTCTTTCAAAAAATTGGATGTGTCCACGTTGCGCTTCGGGTCATTGCCTGTCGCGGGCGCTAGGCCTACCCACACAAGTGAGGTATCATTTTTATCGGAAGACTTGGGGGAACGCTGGGTGGAAGGAAATTTGTGGCTCCTCTCAGATTCCAGAACTTTCTGCCACAGAAATGTGAGGAACATGGTTTTTTTAAGCCAAATTTTGAGGTTTGCAAAGGATTCTGGGTAACAGAACCTGGTCCGAGCCCCACAAGTCACCCCATCTTGGATTCCCCTAGGTCTCTAGTTTTCAACAATGCACAGGTTTGGTAGGTTTCCCTAGGTGCCGGCTGAGCTAGAGGCCAAAATCTATAGGTAGGCACTTAGCAAAAAACACCTCTGTTTTCTTTCAAAAAATTGGATGTGTCCACGTTGCGCTTTGGGGCATTTCCTGTCTTGGGCGCTAGGCCTACCCACACAAGTGAGGTATCATTTTTATCGGGAGACTTGGGGGAACGCTGGGTGGAAGGAAATTTGTGGCTCCTCTCAGATTCCAGAACTTTCTGCCACAGAAATGTGAGGAACATGTGTTTTTTAGCCAAATTTTGAGGTTTGCAAAGGATTCTGGGTAACAGAACCTGGTCAGAGCCCCACAAGTCACCCCATCTTGGATTCCCCTAGGTCTCTAGTTTTCAAAACTGCACAGGTTTGGTAGGTTTCCCTAGGTGCCGGCTGAGCTAGAGGCCAAAATCTACAGGTAGGCACTTTGCAAAAAACACCTCTTTTCTTTCACAAAATTGGATGTGTCCACGTTGCGCTTTGGGGCATTTCCTGTTGCGGGCGCTAGGCCTACCCACACAAGTGAGGTATCATTTTTATCGGGAGACTTGGGGGAACGCTGGGTGGAAGGGAATTTGTGGCTTCTCTCAGATTCCATAACTTTCTGCCACAGAAATGTGAGGAATATGTGTTTTTTTAAGCCAAATTTTGAGGTTTGCAAAGGATTCTGGGTAACAAAACCTGGTCAGAGCCCCAGAAGTCACCCCATCTTGGATTCCCCTAGGTCTCTAGTTTTCAAAAATGCACAGGTTTGGTAGGTTTCCCTAGGTGCCGGCTGAGCTAGAGGCCAAAATCTACAGGTAGGCACTTTGCAAAAAACACCTCTGTTTTCTTTCAAAAAATTGGATGTTGCGCTTTGGGGCATTTCCTGTCGCGGGCGCTAGGCCTACCCACACAAGTGAGGTATCATTTTCATCGGGAGACTTGCGAGAACGCTGGGTGGGAGGAAATTTGTGGCTCCTCTCAGATTCCAGAACTTTCTGCCACAGAAATGTGAGGAACATGTGTTTTTTTAGCCACATTTTGAGGTTTGCAAAGGATTCTGTGTAACAGAACCTGGTCAGAGCCCCACAAGTCACCGCATCTTGGATTCCCCTAAGTCTCTAGTTTTAAAAAATGCACAGGTTTGGTGGGTTTCCCTAGGTGCCGGCTGAGCTAGAGGCCAAAATCTACAGGTAGGCACTTTGCAAAAAACACCTCTGTTTTCTTTCAAAAAATTGGATGTTGCGCTTTGGGGCATTTCCTGTCGCGGGCGCTAGGCCTACCCACACAAGTGAGGTATCATTTTTATCGGGAGACTTGGGGGAACGCTGGGTGGAAGGAAATTTGTGGCTCCTCTCAGATTCCAGAACTTTCTGCCACAGAAATGTGAGGAACATGGTTTTTTTTAGCCAAATTTTGAGGTTTGCAAAGGATTCTGGGTAACAGAACCTGGTCCGAGCCCCACAAGTCACCCCATCTTGGATTCCCCTAGGTCTCTAGTTTTCAACAATGCACAGGTTTGGTAGGTTTCCCTAGGTGCCGGCTGAGCTAGAGGCCAAAATCTACAGGTAGGCACTTTGCAAAAAACACCTCTGTTTTCTTTCAAAAAATTGGATGTGTCCACGTTGCGCTTTGGGGCATTTCCTGTCGCGGGCGCTAGGCCTACCCACACAAGTGAGGTATCATTTTTATCGGGAGACTTGGGGGAACGCTGGGTGGAAGGAAATTTGTGGCTCCTCTCAGATTCCAGAACTTTCTGCCACAGAAATATGAGGAACATGTGTTTTTTTAGCCAAATTTTGAGGTTTGCAAAGGATTCTGGGTAACAGAACCTGGTCCGAGCCCCACAAGTCACCACATCTTGGATTCCCCTAGGTCTCTAGTTTTCAAAAATGCACAGGTTTGGTAGGTTTCCCTAGGTGCCGGCTGAGCTAGAGGCCAAAATCTACAGGTAGGCACTTTGCAAAAAACACCTCTGTTTTCTTTCAAAAAATTGGATGTTGCGCTTTTGGGCATTTCCTGTCGCGGGCGCTAGGCCTACCCACACAAGTGAGGTATCATTTTTATCGGGAGACTTGGGGGAACGCTGGGTGGGAGGAAATTTGTGGCTCCTCTCAGATTCCAGAACTTTCTGCCACAGAAATGTGAGGAACATGTGTTTTTTTAGCCACATTTTGAGGTTTGCAAAGGATTCTGTGTAACAGAACCTGGTCAGAGCCCCACAAGTCACCCCATCTTAGATTCCCCTAAGTCTCTAGTTTTCAAAAATGCACAGGTTTGGTAGGTTTCCCTAGGTGCCGGCTGAGCTAGAGGCCAAAATCTACAGGTAGGCACTTTGCAAAAAACACCTCTGTTTTCTTTCAAAAAATTGGATGTGTCCACGTTGCGCTTTGGGGCATTTCCTGTCGCGGGCGCTAGGCCTACCCACACAAGTGAGGTATCATTTTTATCGGGAGACTTGGGGGAACGCTGGGTGGAAGGAAATTTGTGGCTCCTCTCAGATTCCAGAACTTTCTGCCACAGAAATGTGAGGAACATGTGTTTTTTAGCCAAATTTTGAGGTTTGCAAAGGATTCTGGGTAACAGAACCTGGTCAGAGCCCCACAAGTCACCCCATCTTGGATTCCCCTAGGTCTCTAGTTTTCAAACATGCACAGGTTTGGTAGATTTCCCTGGGTGCCGGCTGAGCTAGAGGCCAAAATCTACAGGTAGGCACTTTGCAAAAAACACCTCTGTTTTCTTTCAAAAAATTGGATGTGTCCACGTTGCGCTTCGGGGCATTGCCTGTCGCGGGCGCTAGGCCTACCCACACAAGTGAGGTATCATTTTTATCGGAAGACTTGGGGGAACGCTGGTTGGAAGGAAATTTGTGGCTCCTCTCAGATTCCAGAACTTTCTGCCACAGAAATGTGAGGAACATGGTTTTTTTAAGCCAAATTTTGAGGTTTGCAAAGGATTCTGGGTAACAGAACCTGGTCCGAGCCCCACAAGTCACCCCATCTTGGATTCCCCTAGGTCTCTAGTTTTCAACAATGCACAGGTTTGGTAGGTTTCCCTAGGTGCCGGCTGAGCTAGAGGCCAAAATCTATAGGTAGGCACTTAGCAAAAAACACCTCTGTTTTCTTTCAAAAAATTGGATGTGTCCACGTTGCGCTTTGGGGCATTTCCTGTCTTGGGCGCTAGGCCTACCCACACAAGTGAGGTATCATTTTTATCGGGAGACTTGGGGGAACGCTGGGTGGAAGGAAATTTGTGGCTCCTCTCAGATTCCAGAACTTTCTGCCACAGAAATGTGAGGAACATGTGTTTTTTAGCCAAATTTTGAGGTTTGCAAAGGATTCTGGGTAACAGAACCTGGTCAGAGCCCCACAAGTCACCCCATCTTGGATTCCCCTAGGTCTCTAGTTTTCAAAACTGCACAGGTTTGGTAGGTTTCCCTAGGTGCCGGCTGAGCTAGAGGCCAAAATCTACAGGTAGGCACTTTGCAAAAAACACCTCTTTTCTTTCACAAAATTGGATGTGTCCACGTTGCGCTTTGGGGCATTTCCTGTTGCGGGCGCTAGGCCTACCCACACAAGTGAGGTATCATTTTTATCGGGAGACTTGGGGGAACGCTGGGTGGAAGGGAATTTGTGGCTTCTCTCAGATTCCAGAACTTTCTGCCACAGAAATGTGAGGAATATGTGTTTTTTTAAGCCAAATTTTGAGGTTTGCAAAGGATTCTGGGTAACAAAACCTGGTCAGAGCCCCAGAAGTCACCCCATCTTGGATTCCCCTAGGTCTCTAGTTTTCAAAAATGCACAGGTTTGGTAGGTTTCCCTAGGTGCCGGCTGAGCTAGAGGCCAAAATCTACAGGTAGGCACTTTGCAAAAAACACCTCTGTTTTCTTTCAAAAAATTGGATGTTGCGCTTTGGGGCATTTCCTGTCGCGGGCGCTAGGCCTACCCACACAAGTGAGGTATCATTTTTATCGGGAGACTTGCGAGAACGCTGGGTGGGAGGAAATTTGTGGCTCCTCTCAGATTCCAGAACTTTCTGCCACAGAAATGTGAGGAACATGTGTTTTTTTAGCCACATTTTGAGGTTTGCAAAGGATTCTGTGTAACAGAACCTGGTCAGAGCCCCACAAGTCACCCCATCTTGGATTCCCCTAAGTCTCTAGTTTTAAAAAATGCACAGGTTTGGTGGGTTTCCCTAGGTGCCGGCTGAGCTAGAGGCCAAAATCTACAAGTAGGCACTTTGCAAAAAACACCTCTGTTTTCTTTCAAAAAATTGGATGTTGCGCTTTGGGGCATTTCCTGTCGCGGGCGCTAGGCCTACCCACACAAGTGAGGTATCATTTTTATCGGGAGACTTGGGGGAACGCTGGGTGGAAGGAAATTTGTGGCTCCTCTCAGATTCCAGAACTTTCTGCCACAGAAATGTGAGGAACATGTTTTTTTTTAGCCAAATTTTGAGGTTTGCAAAGGATTCTGGGTAACAGAACCTGGTCCGAGCCCCACAAGTCACCCCATCTTGGATTCCCCTAGGTCTCTAGTTTTCAACAATGCACAGGTTTGGTAGGTTTCCCTAGGTGCCGGCTGAGCTAGAGGCCAAAATCTACAGGTAGGCACTTTGCAAAAAACACCTCTGTTTTCTTTCAAAAAATTGGATGTGTCCACGTTGCGCTTTGGGGCATTTCCTGTCGCGGGCGCTAGGCCTACCCACACAAGTGAGGTATCATTTTTATCGGGAGACTTGGGGGAACGCTGGGTGGAAGGAAATTTGTGGCTCCTCTCAGATTCCAGAACTTTCTGCCACAGAAATATGAGGAACATGTGTTTTTTTAGCCAAATTTTGAGGTTTGCAAAGGATTCTGGGTAACAGAACCTGGTCCGAGCCCCACAAGTCACCACATCTTGGATTCCCCTAGGTCTCTAGTTTTCAAAAATGCACAGGTTTGGTAGGTTTCCCTAGGTGCCGGCTGAGCTAGAGGCCAAAATCTACAGGTAGGCACTTTGCAAAAAACACCTCTGTTTTCTTTCAAAAAATTGGATGTTGCGCTTTTGGGCATTTCCTGTCGCGGGCGCTAGGCCTACCCACACAAGTGAGGTATCATTTTTATCGGGAGACTTGGGGGAACGCTGGGTGGGAGGAAATTTGTGGCTCCTCTCAGATTCCAGAACTTTCTGCCACAGAAATGTGAGGAACATGTGTTTTTTTAGCCACATTTTGAGGTTTGCAAAGGATTCTGTGTAACAGAACCTGGTCAGAGCCCCACAAGTCACCCCATCTTAGATTCCCCTAAGTCTCTAGTTTTCAAAAATGCACAGGTTTGGTGGGTTTCCCTAGGTGCCGGCTGAGCTAGAGGCCAAAATCTACAGGTAGGCACTTTGCAAAAAACACCTCTGTTTTCTTTCAAAAAATTGGATGTGTCCACGTTGCGCTTTGGGGCATTTCCTGTCGCGGGCGCTAGGCCTACCCACACAAGTGAGGTATCATTTTTATCGGGAGACTTGGGGGAACGCTGGGTGGAAGGAAATTTGTGGCTCCTCTCAGATTCCAGAACTTTCTGCCACAGAAATGTGAGGAACATGTGTTTTTTAGCCAAATTTTGAGGTTTGCAAAGGATTCTGGGTAACAGAACCTGGTCAGAGCCCCACAAGTCACCCCATCTTGGATTCCCCTAGGTCTCTAGTTTTCAAACATGCACAGGTTTGGTAGATTTCCCTGGGTGCCGGCTGAGCTAGAGGCCAAAATCTACAGGTAGGCACTTTGCAAAAAACACCTCTGTTTTCTTTCAAAAAATTGGATGTGTCCACGTTGCGCTTCGGGGCATTGCCTGTCGCGGGCGCTAGGCCTACCCACACAAGTGAGGTATCATTTTTATCGGAAGACTTGGGGGAACGCTGGTTGGAAGGAAATTTGTGGCTCCTCTCAGATTCCAGAACTTTCTGCCACAGAAATGTGAGGAACATGGTTTTTTTTAGCCAAATTTTGAGGTTTGCAAAGGATTCTGGGTAACAGAACCTGGTCCGAGCCCCACAAGTCACCCCATCATGGATTCCCCTAGGTCTCTAGTTTTCAACAATGCACAGGTTTGGTAGGTTTCCCTAGGTGCCGGCTGAGCTAGAGGCCAACATCTACAGGTAGGCACTTTGCAAAAAACACCTCTGTTTTCTTTCAAAAAATTGGATGTGTCCACGTTGCTCTTTGGGGCATTTCCTGTTGCGGGCGCTAGGCCTACCCACACAAGTGAGGTATCATTTTTATCGGGAGACTTGGGGGAACGCTGGGTGGAAGGGAATTTGTGGCTTCTCTCAGATTCCAGAACTTTCTGCCACAGAAATGTGAGGAATATGTGTTTTTTTAAGCCAAATTTTGAGGTTTGCAAAGGATTCTGGGTAACAAAACCTGGTCAGAGCCCCACAAGTCACCCCATCTTGGATTCCCGTAGGTCTCTAGTTTTCAAAAATGCACAGGTTTGGTAGGTTTCCATAGGTGCCGGCTGAGCTAGAGGCCAAAATCTACAGGTAGGCACATTGCAAAAAACACCTCTGTTTTCTTTAAAAAAATTGGATGTGTCCACGTTGCGCTTTGGGGCATTGCCTGTCGCGGGCGCTAGGCCTACCCACACAAGTGAGGTATCATTTTTATCGGAAGACTTGGGGGAACGCTGGGTGGAAGGAAATTTGTGGCTCCTCTCAGATTCCAGAACTTTCTGCCACAGAAATGTGAGGAACATGTGTT
>NW_027150225.1:0-58000 GCF_031143425.1 Pleurodeles waltl
ACATATCACAGAAAACAGAGCTGTTTTTAGCAAAGTGACTACCTGGAGATTTTGGCCTCTAGCTCAGCCGCCACCTAGGGAAACCTACCAAACCTGTACATTTCTGAAAACTAGAGACCTAGGGGAATCCAAGGAGGGGTGACTTGTGGGGCTCGGACCAGGTTCTGTTACCCAGAATCCTTTGCAAACCTCAAAATTTGGCTAAAAAAACACATCTCCCTCACATTTCTGTGGCAGAAAGTTCTGGAATCTGAGAGGAGCTACAAATTTCCTTCCACCCAGCGTTCCCCCACGTCTCCCGATAAAAATGATACCTCACTTGTGTGGGTAGGCCTAGCGCCCGCGACAGGATATGCCCCAAAACACAACGTGGACATATAACAGAAAACAGAGCTGTTTTTAGCAAAGTGACTACCTGTAGATTTTGGCCTCTAGCTCAGCCGCCACCTAGGGAAACCTACCAAACCTGTGCATTTCTGAAAACTAGAGACCTAGGGGAATCCAAGGAGGGGTGACTTGCGGGGCTCGGACCAGGTTCTGTTACCCAGAATCCTTTGCAAACCTCAAAATTTGGCTAAAAAAACACATGTTCCTCACATTTCTGTGGCAGAAAGTTCTGGAATCTGAGAGGAGCCACAAATTTCCTTCCACCCAGCGTTCCCCCAAGTCTCCCGATAAAAATGATACCTCACTTGTGTGGGTAGGCCTAGCGCCCGCGACAGGATATGCCCCAAAACACAACGTGGACATATCACAGAAAACAGAGCTGTTTTTAGCAAAGTGACTACCTGTAGATTTTGGCCTCTAGCTCAGCCGCCACCTAGGGAAACCTACCAAACCTGTGCATTTCTGAAAACTAGAGACCTAGGGGAATCCAAGGAGGGGTGACTTGCGGGGCTCGGACCAGGTTCTGTTACCCAGAATCCTTTGCAAATCTCAAAATTTGGCTAAAAAAACACATGTTCCTCACATTTCTGTGGCAGAAAGTTCTGGAATCTGAGAGGAGCCACAAATTTCCTTCCACCCAGCGTTCCCCCACGTCTCCCGATAAAAATGATACCTCACTTGTGTGGGTAGGCCTAGCGCACGCGACAGGATATGCCCCAAAACACAACGTGGACATATCACAGAAAACAGAGCTGTTTTTAGCAAAGTGACTACCTGTAGATTTTGGCCTCTAGCTCAGCCGGCACCTAGGGAAACCTACCAAACCTGTGCATTTCTGAAAACTAGAGACCTAGGGGAATCCAAGGAGGGGTGACTTGTGTGGCTCGGACCAGGTTCTGTTACCCAGAATCCTTTGCAAACCTCAAAATTTGGCTAAAAAAACACATGTTCCTCACATTTCTGTGGCAGAAAGTTCTGGAATCTGAGAGGAGCCACAAATTTCCTTCCACCCAGCGTTCCCCCACGTCTCCCGATAAAAATGATACCTCACTTGTGTGGGTAGGCCTAGCGCCCGCGACAGGATATGCCCCAAAACACAACGTGGACATATCACAGAAAACAGAGCTGTTTTTAGCAAAGTGACTACCTGTAGATTTTGGCCTCTAGCTCAGCCGCCACCTAGGGAAACCTACCAAACCTGTGCATTTCTGAAAACTAGAGACCTAGGGGAATCCAAGGAGGGGTGACTTGCGGGGCTCGGACCAGGTTCTGTTACCCAGAATCCTTTGCAAATCTCAAAATTTGGCTAAAAAAACACATGTTCCTCACATTTCTGTGGCAGAAAGTTCTGGAATCTGAGAGGAGCCACAAATTTCCTTCCACCCAGCGTTCCCCCACGTCTCCCGATCAAAATGATACCTCACTTGTGTGGGTAGGCCTAGCGCCCGCGACAGGATATGCCCCAAAACACAACGTGGACATATCACAGAAAACAGAGCTGTTTTTAGCAAAGTGACTACCTGGAGATTTTGGCCTCTAGCTCAGCCGCCACCTAGGGAAACCTACCAAACCTGTACATTTCTGAAAACTAGAGACCTAGGGGAATCCAAGGAGGGGTGACTTGTGGGGCTCGGACCAGGTTCTGTTACCCAGAATCCTTTGCAAACCTCAAAATTTGGCTAAAAAAACACATCTCCCTCACATTTCTGTGGCAGAAAGTTCTGGAATCTGAGAGGAGCTACAAATTTCCTTCCACCCAGCGTTCCCCCAAGTCTCCCGATAACAATGATACCTCACTTGCGTGGGTAGGCCTAGCGCCGGCGACAGGAAACACCCCAAAGCACAACGTGGACACATCCTAAATTTTGGAAAAAAACAGAGGTGTTTTTTGCGAAGTGCCTACCTGTAGATTTTGGCCTCTAGCTCAGCCGGCACCTAGGGAAACCTACCAAACCTGTGCATTTCTGAAAACTAGAGACCTAGGGGAATCCAAGGAGGGGTGACTTGCGGGGCTCGGACCAGGTTCTGTTACCCAGAATCCTTTGCAAATCTCAAAATTTGGCTAAAACACATGTTCCTCACATTTCTGTGGCAGAAAGTTCTGGAATCTGAGAGGAGCCACAAATTTCCTTCCACCCAGCATTCCCCCACGTCTCCCGATAAAAATGATACCTCACTTGTGTGGGTAGGCCTAGCGCCCGCGACAGGATATGCCCCCAAACACAACGTGGACATATCACAGAAAACAGAGCTGTTTTTAGCAAAGTGACTACCTGTAGATTTTGGCCTCTAGCTCAGCCGCCACCTATGGAAACCTACCAAACCTGTGCATTTCTGAAAACTAGAGACCTAGGGGAATCCAAGGAGGGGTGACTTGCGGGGCTCGGACCAGGTTCTGTTACCCAGAATCCTTTGCAAACCTCAAAATTTGGCTAAAAAAACACATGTTCCTCACATTTCTGTGGCAGAAAGTTCTGGAATCTGAGAGGAGCCACAAATTTCCTTCCACCCAGCGTTCCCCCACGTCTCCCGATAAAAATGATACCTCACTTGTGTGGGTAGGCCTAGCGCCCGCGACAGGATATGCCCCCAAACACAACGTGGACATATCACAGAAAACAGAGCTGTTTTTAGCAAAGTGACTACCTGTAGATTTTGGCCTCTAGCTCAGCCGCCACCTAGGGAAACCTACCAAACCTGTGCATTTCTGAAAACTAGAGACCTAGGGGAATCCAAGGAGGGGTGACTTGCGGGGCTCGGACCAGGTTCTGTTACCCAGAATCCTTTGCAAATCTCAAAATTTGGCTAAAAAAACACATGTTCCTCACATTTCTGTGGCAGAAAGTTCTGGAATCTGAGAGGAGCCACAAATTTCCTTCCACCCAGCGTTCCCCCACGTCTCCCGATAAAAATGATACCTCACTTGTGTGGGTAGGCCTAGCGCCCGCGACAGGATGTGCCCCAAAACACAACGTGGACATATCACAGAAAACAGAGCAGTTTTTTGCGAAGTGCCTACCTGTAGATTTTGGCCTCTAGCTCAGCCGGCACCTAGGGAAACCTACCAAACCTGTGCATTTCTGAAAACTAGAGACCTAGGGGAATCCAAGGAGGGGTGACTTGCGGGGCTCGGACCAGGTTCTGTTACCCAGAATCCTTTGCAAATCTCAAAATTTGGCTAAAAAAACACATGTTCCTCACATTTCTGTGGCAGAAAGTTCTGGAATCTGAGAGGAGCCACAAATTTCCTTCCACCCAGCGTTCCCCCACGTCTCCCGATAAAAATGATACCTCACTTGTGTGGGTAGGCCTAGCGCCCGCGACAGGATATGCCCCCAAACACAACGTGGACATATCACAGAAAACAGAGCTGTTTTTAGCAAAGTGACTACCTGTAGATTTTGGCCTCTAGCTCAGCCGCCACCTAGGGAAACCTACCAAACCTGTGCATTTCTGAAAACTAGAGACCTAGGGGAATCCAAGGAGGGGTGACTTGCGGGGCTCGGACCAGGTTCTGTTACCCAGAATCCTTTGCAAACCTCAAAATTTGGTTAAAAAAACACATGTTCCTCACATTTCTGTGGCAGAAAGTTCTGGAATCTGAGAGGAGCCACAAATTTCCTTCCACCCAGCGTTCCCCCGCGTCTCCCGATAAAAATGATACCTCACTTGTGTGGGTAGGCCTAGCGCCCGCGACAGGATATGCCCCCAAACACAACGTGGACATATCACAGAAAACAGAGCTGTTTTTAGCAAAGTGACTACCTGTAGATTTTGGCCTCTAGCTCAGCCGCCACCTAGGGAAACCTACCAAACCTGTGCATTTCTGAAAACTAGAGACCTAGGGGAATCCAAGGAGGGGTGACTTGCGGGGCTCGGACCAGGTTCTGTTACCCAGAATCCTTTGCAAATCTCAAAATTTGGCTAAAAAAACACATGTTCCTCACATTTCTGTGGCAGAAAGTTCTGGAATCTGAGAGGAGCCACAAATTTCCTTCCACCCAGCGTTCCCCCACGTCTCCCGATAAAAATGATACCTCACTTGTGTGGGTAGGCCTAGCGCCCGCGACAGGATATGCCCCAAAACACAACGTGGACATATCACAGAAAACAGAGCTGTTTTTAGCAAAGTGACTACCTGTAGATTTTGGCCTCTAGCTCAGCCGCCACCTAGGGAAACCTACCAAACCTGTGCATTTCTGAAAACTAGAGACCTAGGGGAATCCAAGGAGGGGTGACTTGCGGGGCTCGGACCAGGTTCTGTTACCCAGAATCCTTTGCAAACCTCAAAATTTGGCTAAAAAAACACATGTTCCTCACATTTCTGTGGCAGAAAGTTCTGAAATCTGAGAGGAGCCACAAATTTCCTTCCACCCAGCGTTCCCCCACGTCTCCCGATAAAAATGATACCTCACTTGTGTGGGTAGGCCTAGCGCCCGCGACAGGATATGCCCCAAAACACAACGTGGACATATAACAGAAAACAGAGCTGTTTTTAGCAAAGTGACTACCTGTAGATTTTGGCCTCTAGCTCAGCCGCCACCTAGGGAAACCTACCAAACCTGTGCATTTCTGAAAACTAGAGACCTAGGGGAATCCAAGGAGGGGTGACTTGCGGGGCTCGGACCAGGTTCTGTTACCCAGAATCCTTTGCAAACCTCAAAATTTGGCTAAAAAAACACATGTTCCTCACATTTCTGTGGCAGAAAGTTCTGGAATCTGAGAGGAGCCACAAATTTCCTTCCACCCAGCGTTCCCCCAATTCTCCCGATAAAAATGATACCTCACTTGTGTGGGTAGGCCTAGCGCCCGCGACAGGATATGCCCCAAAACACAACGTGGACATATCACAGAAAACAGAGCTGTTTTTAGCAAAGTGACTACCTGTAGATTTTGGCCTCTAGCTCAGCCGCCACCTAGGGAAACCTACCAAACCTGTGCATTTCTGAAAACTAGAGACCTAGGGGAATCCAAGGAGGGGTGACTTGCGGGGCTCGGACCAGGTTCTGTTACCCAGAATCCTTTGCAAATCTCAAAATTTGGCTAAAAAAACACATGTTCCTCACATTTCTGTGGCAGAAAGTTCTGGAATCTGAGAGGAGCCACAAATTTCCTTCCACCCAGCGTTCCCCCACGTCTCCCGATAAAAATGATACCTCACTTGTGTGGGTAGGCCTAGCGCACGCGACAGGATATGCCCCAAAACACAACGTGGACATATCACAGAAAACAGAGCTGTTTTTAGCAAAGTGACTACCTGTAGATTTTGGCCTCTAGCTCAGCCGGCACCTAGGGAAACCTACCAAACCTGTGCATTTCTGAAAACTAGAGACCTAGGGGAATCCAAGGAGGGGTGACTTGTGTGGCTCGGACCAGGTTCTGTTACCCAGAATCCTTTGCAAACCTCAAAATTTGGCTAAAAAAACACATGTTCCTCACATTTCTGTGGCAGAAAGTTCTGGAATCTGAGAGGAGCCACAAATTTCCTTCCACCCAGCGTTCCCCCACGTCTCCTGATCAAAATGATACCTCACTTGTGTGGGTAGGCCTAGCGCCCGCGACAGGATATGCCCCAATACACAACGTGGACACATCACAGAAAACAGAGCTGTTTTTAGCAAAGTGACTACCTGGAGATTTTGGCCTCTAGCTCAGCCGCCACCTAGGGAAACCTACCAAACCTGTACATTTCTGAAAACTAGAGACCTAGGGGAATCCAAGGAGGGGTGACTTGTGGGGCTCGGACCAGGTTCTGTTACCCAGAATCCTTTGCAAACCTCAAAATTTGGCTAAAAAAACACATGTCCCTCACATTTCTGTGGCAGAAAGTTCTGGAATCTAAGAGGAGCTACAAATTTCCTTCCACCCAGCGTTCCCCCAAGTCTCCCGATAACAATGATACCTCACTTGCGTGGGTAGGCCTAGCGCCGGCGACAGGAAACACCCCAAAGCGCAACGTGGACACATCCTAAATTTTGGAAAAAAACAGAGGTGTTTTTTGCGAAGTGCCTACCTGTAGATTTTGGCCTCTAGCTCAGCCGGCACCTAGGGAAACCTACCAAACCTGTGCATTTCTGAAAACTAGAGACCTAGGGGAATCCAAGGAGGGGTGACTTGCGGGGCTCGGACCAGGTTCTGTTACCCAGAATCCTTTGCAAACCTCAAAATTTGGCTAAAAAAACACATGTTCCTCACATTTCTGTGGCAGAAAGTTCTGGAATCTGAGAGGAGCCACAAATTTCCTTCCACCCAGTGTTCCCCCACGTCTCCCGATAAAAATGATACCTCACTTGTGTGGGTAGGCCTAGCGCCCGCGACAGGATATGCCCCAAAACACAACGTGGACATATCACAGAAAACAGAGCTGTTTTTAGCAAAGTGACTACCTGTAGATTTTGGCCTCTAGCTCAGCCGCCACCTAGGGAAACCTACCAAACCTGTGCATTTCTGAAAACTAGAGACCTAGGGGAATCCAAGGAGGGGTGACTTGCGGGGCTCGGACCAGGTTCTGTTACCCAGAATCCTTTGCAAATCTCAAAATTTGGCTAAAAAAACACATGTTCCTCACATTTCTGTGGCAGAAAGTTCTGGAATCTGAGAGGAGCCACAAATTTCCTTCCACCCAGCGTTCCCCCACGTCTCCCGATAAAAATGATACCTCACTTGTGTGGGTAGGCCTAGCGCCCGCGACAGGATATGCCCCAAAACACAACGTGGACATATCACAGAAAACAGAGCTGTTTTTAGCAAAGTGACTACCTGTAGATTTTGGCCTCTAGCTCAGCCGCCACCTAGGGAAACCTACCAAACCTGTGCATTTCTGAAAACTAGAGACCTAGGGGAATCCAAGGAGGGGTGACTTGCGGGGCTCGGACCAGGTTCTGTTACCCAGAATCCTTTGCAAATCTCAAAATTTGGCTAAAAAAACACATGTTCCTCACATTTCTGTGGCAGAAAGTTCTGGAATCTGAGAGGAGCCACAAATTTCCTTCCACCCAGCGTTCCCCCACGTCTCCCGATCAAAATGATACCTCACTTGTGTGGGTAGGCCTAGCGCCCGCGACAGGATATGCCCCAAAACACAACGTGGACATATCACAGAAAACAGAGCTGTTTTTAGCAAAGTGACTACCTGGAGATTTTGGCCTCTAGCTCAGCCGCCACCTAGGGAAACCTACCAAACCTGTACATTTCTGAAAACTAGAGACCTAGGGGAATCCAAGGAGGGGTGACTTGTGGGGCTCGGACCAGGTTCTGTTACCCAGAATCCTTTGCAAACCTCAAAATTTGGCTAAAAAAACACATCTCCCTCACATTTCTGTGGCAGAAAGTTCTGGAATCTGAGAGGAGCTACAAATTTCCTTCCACCCAGCGTTCCCCCACGTCTCCCGATAAAAATGATACCTCACTTGTGTGGGTAGGCCTAGCGCCCGCGACAGGATATGCCCCAAAACACAACGTGGACATATAACAGAAAACAGAGCTGTTTTTAGCAAAGTGACTACCTGTAGATTTTGGCCTCTAGCTCAGCCGCCACCTAGGGAAACCTACCAAACCTGTGCATTTCTGAAAACTAGAGACCTAGGGGAATCCAAGGAGGGGTGACTTGCGGGGCTCGGACCAGGTTCTGTTACCCAGAATCCTTTGCAAACCTCAAAATTTGGCTAAAAAAACACATGTTCCTCACATTTCTGTGGCAGAAAGTTCTGGAATCTGAGAGGAGCCACAAATTTCCTTCCACCCAGCGTTCCCCCAAGTCTCCCGATAAAAATGATACCTCACTTGTGTGGGTAGGCCTAGCGCCCGCGACAGGATATGCCCCAAAACACAACGTGGACATATCACAGAAAACAGAGCTGTTTTTAGCAAAGTGACTACCTGTAGATTTTGGCCTCTAGCTCAGCCGCCACCTAGGGAAACCTACCAAACCTGTGCATTTCTGAAAACTAGAGACCTAGGGGAATCCAAGGAGGGGTGACTTGCGGGGCTCGGACCAGGTTCTGTTACCCAGAATCCTTTGCAAATCTCAAAATTTGGCTAAAAAAACACATGTTCCTCACATTTCTGTGGCAGAAAGTTCTGGAATCTGAGAGGAGCCACAAATTTCCTTCCACCCAGCGTTCCCCCACGTCTCCCGATAAAAATGATACCTCACTTGTGTGGGTAGGCCTAGCGCACGCGACAGGATATGCCCCAAAACACAACGTGGACATATCACAGAAAACAGAGCTGTTTTTAGCAAAGTGACTACCTGTAGATTTTGGCCTCTAGCTCAGCCGGCACCTAGGGAAACCTACCAAACCTGTGCATTTCTGAAAACTAGAGACCTAGGGGAATCCAAGGAGGGGTGACTTGTGTGGCTCGGACCAGGTTCTGTTACCCAGAATCCTTTGCAAACCTCAAAATTTGGCTAAAAAAACACATGTTCCTCACATTTCTGTGGCAGAAAGTTCTGGAATCTGAGAGGAGCCACAAATTTCCTTCCACCCAGCGTTCCCCCACGTCTCCCGATAAAAATGATACCTCACTTGTGTGGGTAGGCCTAGCGCCCGCGACAGGATATGCCCCAAAACACAACGTGGACATATCACAGAAAACAGAGCTGTTTTTAGCAAAGTGACTACCTGTAGATTTTGGCCTCTAGCTCAGCCGCCACCTAGGGAAACCTACCAAACCTGTGCATTTCTGAAAACTAGAGACCTAGGGGAATCCAAGGAGGGGTGACTTGCGGGGCTCGGACCAGGTTCTGTTACCCAGAATCCTTTGCAAATCTCAAAATTTGGCTAAAAAAACACATGTTCCTCACATTTCTGTGGCAGAAAGTTCTGGAATCTGAGAGGAGCCACAAATTTCCTTCCACCCAGCGTTCCCCCACGTCTCCCGATCAAAATGATACCTCACTTGTGTGGGTAGGCCTAGCGCCCGCGACAGGATATGCCCCAAAACACAACGTGGACATATCACAGAAAACAGAGCTGTTTTTAGCAAAGTGACTACCTGGAGATTTTGGCCTCTAGCTCAGCCGCCACCTAGGGAAACCTACCAAACCTGTACATTTCTGAAAACTAGAGACCTAGGGGAATCCAAGGAGGGGTGACTTGTGGGGCTCGGACCAGGTTCTGTTACCCAGAATCCTTTGCAAACCTCAAAATTTGGCTAAAAAAACACATCTCCCTCACATTTCTGTGGCAGAAAGTTCTGGAATCTGAGAGGAGCTACAAATTTCCTTCCACCCAGCGTTCCCCCAAGTCTCCCGATAACAATGATACCTCACTTGCGTGGGTAGGCCTAGCGCCGGCGACAGGAAACACCCCAAAGCACAACGTGGACACATCCTAAATTTTGGAAAAAAACAGAGGTGTTTTTTGCGAAGTGCCTACCTGTAGATTTTGGCCTCTAGCTCAGCCGGCACCTAGGGAAACCTACCAAACCTGTGCATTTCTGAAAACTAGAGACCTAGGGGAATCCAAGGAGGGGTGACTTGCGGGGCTCGGACCAGGTTCTGTTACCCAGAATCCTTTGCAAATCTCAAAATTTGGCTAAAACACATGTTCCTCACATTTCTGTGGCAGAAAGTTCTGGAATCTGAGAGGAGCCACAAATTTCCTTCCACCCAGCATTCCCCCACGTCTCCCGATAAAAATGATACCTCACTTGTGTGGGTAGGCCTAGCGCCCGCGACAGGATATGCCCCCAAACACAACGTGGACATATCACAGAAAACAGAGCTGTTTTTAGCAAAGTGACTACCTGTAGATTTTGGCCTCTAGCTCAGCCGCCACCTATGGAAACCTACCAAACCTGTGCATTTCTGAAAACTAGAGACCTAGGGGAATCCAAGGAGGGGTGACTTGCGGGGCTCGGACCAGGTTCTGTTACCCAGAATCCTTTGCAAACCTCAAAATTTGGCTAAAAAAACACATGTTCCTCACATTTCTGTGGCAGAAAGTTCTGGAATCTGAGAGGAGCCACAAATTTCCTTCCACCCAGCGTTCCCCCACGTCTCCCGATAAAAATGATACCTCACTTGTGTGGGTAGGCCTAGCGCCCGCGACAGGATATGCCCCCAAACACAACGTGGACATATCACAGAAAACAGAGCTGTTTTTAGCAAAGTGACTACCTGTAGATTTTGGCCTCTAGCTCAGCCGCCACCTAGGGAAACCTACCAAACCTGTGCATTTCTGAAAACTAGAGACCTAGGGGAATCCAAGGAGGGGTGACTTGCGGGGCTCGGACCAGGTTCTGTTACCCAGAATCCTTTGCAAATCTCAAAATTTGGCTAAAAAAACACATGTTCCTCACATTTCTGTGGCAGAAAGTTCTGGAATCTGAGAGGAGCCACAAATTTCCTTCCACCCAGCGTTCCCCCACGTCTCCCGATAAAAATGATACCTCACTTGTGTGGGTAGGCCTAGCGCCCGCGACAGGATGTGCCCCAAAACACAACGTGGACATATCACAGAAAACAGAGCAGTTTTTTGCGAAGTGCCTACCTGTAGATTTTGGCCTCTAGCTCAGCCGGCACCTAGGGAAACCTACCAAACCTGTGCATTTCTGAAAACTAGAGACCTAGGGGAATCCAAGGAGGGGTGACTTGCGGGGCTCGGACCAGGTTCTGTTACCCAGAATCCTTTGCAAATCTCAAAATTTGGCTAAAAAAACACATGTTCCTCACATTTCTGTGGCAGAAAGTTCTGGAATCTGAGAGGAGCCACAAATTTCCTTCCACCCAGCGTTCCCCCACGTCTCCCGATAAAAATGATACCTCACTTGTGTGGGTAGGCCTAGCGCCCGCGACAGGATATGCCCCCAAACACAACGTGGACATATCACAGAAAACAGAGCTGTTTTTAGCAAAGTGACTACCTGTAGATTTTGGCCTCTAGCTCAGCCGCCACCTAGGGAAACCTACCAAACCTGTGCATTTCTGAAAACTAGAGACCTAGGGGAATCCAAGGAGGGGTGACTTGCGGGGCTCGGACCAGGTTCTGTTACCCAGAATCCTTTGCAAACCTCAAAATTTGGTTAAAAAAACACATGTTCCTCACATTTCTGTGGCAGAAAGTTCTGGAATCTGAGAGGAGCCACAAATTTCCTTCCACCCAGCGTTCCCCCGCGTCTCCCGATAAAAATGATACCTCACTTGTGTGGGTAGGCCTAGCGCCCGCGACAGGATATGCCCCCAAACACAACGTGGACATATCACAGAAAACAGAGCTGTTTTTAGCAAAGTGACTACCTGTAGATTTTGGCCTCTAGCTCAGCCGCCACCTAGGGAAACCTACCAAACCTGTGCATTTCTGAAAACTAGAGACCTAGGGGAATCCAAGGAGGGGTGACTTGCGGGGCTCGGACCAGGTTCTGTTACCCAGAATCCTTTGCAAATCTCAAAATTTGGCTAAAAAAACACATGTTCCTCACATTTCTGTGGCAGAAAGTTCTGGAATCTGAGAGGAGCCACAAATTTCCTTCCACCCAGCGTTCCCCCACGTCTCCCGATAAAAATGATACCTCACTTGTGTGGGTAGGCCTAGCGCCCGCGACAGGATATGCCCCAAAACACAACGTGGACATATCACAGAAAACAGAGCTGTTTTTAGCAAAGTGACTACCTGTAGATTTTGGCCTCTAGCTCAGCCGCCACCTAGGGAAACCTACCAAACCTGTGCATTTCTGAAAACTAGAGACCTAGGGGAATCCAAGGAGGGGTGACTTGCGGGGCTCGGACCAGGTTCTGTTACCCAGAATCCTTTGCAAACCTCAAAATTTGGCTAAAAAAACACATGTTCCTCACATTTCTGTGGCAGAAAGTTCTGAAATCTGAGAGGAGCCACAAATTTCCTTCCACCCAGCGTTCCCCCACGTCTCCCGATAAAAATGATACCTCACTTGTGTGGGTAGGCCTAGCGCCCGCGACAGGATATGCCCCAAAACACAACGTGGACATATAACAGAAAACAGAGCTGTTTTTAGCAAAGTGACTACCTGTAGATTTTGGCCTCTAGCTCAGCCGCCACCTAGGGAAACCTACCAAACCTGTGCATTTCTGAAAACTAGAGACCTAGGGGAATCCAAGGAGGGGTGACTTGCGGGGCTCGGACCAGGTTCTGTTACCCAGAATCCTTTGCAAACCTCAAAATTTGGCTAAAAAAACACATGTTCCTCACATTTCTGTGGCAGAAAGTTCTGGAATCTGAGAGGAGCCACAAATTTCCTTCCACCCAGCGTTCCCCCAATTCTCCCGATAAAAATGATACCTCACTTGTGTGGGTAGGCCTAGCGCCCGCGACAGGATATGCCCCAAAACACAACGTGGACATATCACAGAAAACAGAGCTGTTTTTAGCAAAGTGACTACCTGTAGATTTTGGCCTCTAGCTCAGCCGCCACCTAGGGAAACCTACCAAACCTGTGCATTTCTGAAAACTAGAGACCTAGGGGAATCCAAGGAGGGGTGACTTGCGGGGCTCGGACCAGGTTCTGTTACCCAGAATCCTTTGCAAATCTCAAAATTTGGCTAAAAAAACACATGTTCCTCACATTTCTGTGGCAGAAAGTTCTGGAATCTGAGAGGAGCCACAAATTTCCTTCCACCCAGCGTTCCCCCACGTCTCCCGATAAAAATGATACCTCACTTGTGTGGGTAGGCCTAGCGCACGCGACAGGATATGCCCCAAAACACAACGTGGACATATCACAGAAAACAGAGCTGTTTTTAGCAAAGTGACTACCTGTAGATTTTGGCCTCTAGCTCAGCCGGCACCTAGGGAAACCTACCAAACCTGTGCATTTCTGAAAACTAGAGACCTAGGGGAATCCAAGGAGGGGTGACTTGTGTGGCTCGGACCAGGTTCTGTTACCCAGAATCCTTTGCAAACCTCAAAATTTGGCTAAAAAAACACATGTTCCTCACATTTCTGTGGCAGAAAGTTCTGGAATCTGAGAGGAGCCACAAATTTCCTTCCACCCAGCGTTCCCCCACGTCTCCTGATCAAAATGATACCTCACTTGTGTGGGTAGGCCTAGCGCCCGCGACAGGATATGCCCCAATACACAACGTGGACACATCACAGAAAACAGAGCTGTTTTTAGCAAAGTGACTACCTGGAGATTTTGGCCTCTAGCTCAGCCGCCACCTAGGGAAACCTACCAAACCTGTACATTTCTGAAAACTAGAGACCTAGGGGAATCCAAGGAGGGGTGACTTGTGGGGCTCGGACCAGGTTCTGTTACCCAGAATCCTTTGCAAACCTCAAAATTTGGCTAAAAAAACACATGTCCCTCACATTTCTGTGGCAGAAAGTTCTGGAATCTAAGAGGAGCTACAAATTTCCTTCCACCCAGCGTTCCCCCAAGTCTCCCGATAACAATGATACCTCACTTGCGTGGGTAGGCCTAGCGCCGGCGACAGGAAACACCCCAAAGCGCAACGTGGACACATCCTAAATTTTGGAAAAAAACAGAGGTGTTTTTTGCGAAGTGCCTACCTGTAGATTTTGGCCTCTAGCTCAGCCGGCACCTAGGGAAACCTACCAAACCTGTGCATTTCTGAAAACTAGAGACCTAGGGGAATCCAAGGAGGGGTGACTTGCGGGGCTCGGACCAGGTTCTGTTACCCAGAATCCTTTGCAAACCTCAAAATTTGGCTAAAAAAACACATGTTCCTCACATTTCTGTGGCAGAAAGTTCTGGAATCTGAGAGGAGCCACAAATTTCCTTCCACCCAGTGTTCCCCCACGTCTCCCGATAAAAATGATACCTCACTTGTGTGGGTAGGCCTAGCGCCCGCGACAGGATATGCCCCAAAACACAACGTGGACATATCACAGAAAACAGAGCTGTTTTTAGCAAAGTGACTACCTGTAGATTTTGGCCTCTAGCTCAGCCGCCACCTAGGGAAACCTACCAAACCTGTGCATTTCTGAAAACTAGAGACCTAGGGGAATCCAAGGAGGGGTGACTTGCGGGGCTCGGACCAGGTTCTGTTACCCAGAATCCTTTGCAAACCTCAAAATTTGGCTAAAAAAACACATGTTCCTCACATTTCTGTGGCAGAAAGTTCTGGAATCTGAGAGGAGCCACAAATTTCCTTCCACCCAGCGTTCCCCCAAGTCTCCCGATAAAAATGATACCTCACTTGTGTGGGTAGGCTTAGCGCCCGCGACAGGATATGCCCCAAAACACAACGTGGACATATCACAGAAAACAGAGCTGTTTTTAGCAAAGTGACTACCTGTAGATTTTGGCCTCTAGCTCAGCCGCCACCTAGGGAAACCTACCAAACCTGTGCATTTCTGAAAACTAGAGACCTAGGGGAATCCAAGGAGGGGTGACTTGCGGGGCTCGGACCAGGTTCTGTTACCCAGAATCCTTTGCAAATCTCAAAATTTGGCTAAAAAAACACATGTTCCTCACATTTCTGTGGCAGAAAGTTCTGGAATCTGAGAGGAGCCACAAATTTCCTTCCACCCAGCGTTCCCCCACGTCTCCCAATAAAAATGATACCTCACTTGTGTGGGTAGGCCTAGCGCACGCGACAGGATATGCCCCAAAACACAACGTGGACATATCACAGAAAACAGAGCTGTTTTTAGCAAAGTGACTACCTGTAGATTTTGGCCTCTAGCTCAGCCGGCACCTAGGGAAACCTACCCAACCTGTGCATTTCTGAAAACTAGAGACCTAGGGGAATCCAAGGAGGGGTGACTTGTGTGGCTCGGACCAGGTTCTGTTACCCAGAATCCTTTGCAAACCTCAAAATTTGGCTAAAAAAACACATGTTCCTCACATTTCTGTGGCAGAAAGTTCTGGAATCTGAGAGGAGCCACAAATTTCCTTCCACCCAGCGTTCCCCCACGTCTCCCGATAAAAATGATACCTCACTTGTGTGGGTAGGCCTAGCGCACGCGACAGGATATGCCCCAAAACACAACGTGGACATATCACAGAAAACAGAGCTGTTTTTAGCAAAGTGACTACCTGTAGATTTTGGCCTCTAGCTCAGCCGGCACCTAGGGAAACCTACCAAACCTGTGCATTTCTGAAAACTAGAGACCTAGGGGAATCCAAGGAGGGGTGACTTGTGTGGCTCGGACCAGGTTCTGTTACCCAGAATCCTTTGCAAACCTCAAAATTTGGCTAAAAAAACACATGTTCCTCACATTTCTGTGGCAGAAAGTTCTGGAATCTGAGAGGAGCCACAAATTTCCTTCCACCCAGCGTTCCCCCACGTCTCCCGATCAAAATGATACCTCACTTGTGTGGGTAGGCCTAGCGCCCGCGACAGGATATGCCCCAATACACAACGTGGACACATCACAGAAAACAGAGCTGTTTTTAGCAAAGTGACTACCTGGAGATTTTGGCCTCTAGCTCAGCCGCCACCTAGGGAAACCTACCAAACCTGTGCATTTATGAAAACTAGAGACCTAGGGGAATCCAAGGAGGGGTGACTTGCGGGGCTCGGACCAGGTTCTGTTACCCAGAATCCTTTGCAAATCTCAAAATTTGGCTAAAAAAACACATGTTCCTCACATTTCTGTGGCAGAAAGTTCTGGAATCTGAGAGGAGCCACAAATTTCCTTCCACCCAGCGTTCCCCCACGTCTCCCGATAAAAATGATACCTCACTTGTGTGGGTAGGCCTAGCGCCCGCGACAGGATATGCCCCCAAACACAACGTGGACATATCACAGAAAACAGAGCTGTTTTTAGCAAAGTGACTACCTGTAGATTTTGGCCTCTAGCTCAGCCGCCACCTAGGGAAACCTACCAAACCTGTGCATTTCTGAAAACTAGAGACCTAGGGGAATCCAAGGAGGGGTGACTTGCGGGGCTCGGACCAGGTTCTGTTACCCAGAATCCTTTGCAAATCTCAAAATTTGGCTAAAAAAACACATGTTCCTCACATTTCTGTGGCAGAAAGTTCTGGAATCTGAGAGGAGCCACAAATTTCCTTCCACCCAGCGTTCCCCCACGTCTCCCGATAAAAATGATACCTCACTTGTGTGGGTAGGCCTAGCGCCCGCGACAGGATGTGCCCCAAAACACAACGTGGACATATCACAGAAAACAGAGCAGTTTTTTGCGAAGTGCCTACCTGTAGATTTTGGCCTCTAGCTCAGCCGGCACCTAGGGAAACCTACCAAACCTGTGCATTTCTGAAAACTAGAGACCTAGGGGAATCCAAGGAGGGGTGACTTGCGGGGCTCGGACCAGGTTCTGTTACCCAGAATCCTTTGCAAATCTCAAAATTTGGCTAAAAAAACACATGTTCCTCACATTTCTGTGGCAGAAAGTTCTGGAATCTGAGAGGAGCCACAAATTTCCTTCCACCCAGCGTTCCCCCACGTCTCCCGATAAAAATGATACCTCACTTGTGTGGGTAGGCCTAGCGCCCGCGACAGGATATGCCCCCAAACACAACGTGGACATATCACAGAAAACAGAGCTGTTTTTAGCAAAGTGACTACCTGTAGATTTTGGCCTCTAGCTCAGCCGCCACCTAGGGAAACCTACCAAACCTGTGCATTTCTGAAAACTAGAGACCTAGGGGAATCCAAGGAGGGGTGACTTGCGGGGCTCGGACCAGGTTCTGTTACCCAGAATCCTTTGCAAACCTCAAAATTTGGTTAAAAAAACACATGTTCCTCACATTTCTGTGGCAGAAAGTTCTGGAATCTGAGAGGAGCCACAAATTTCCTTCCACCCAGCGTTCCCCCGCGTCTCCCGATAAAAATGATACCTCACTTGTGTGGGTAGGCCTAGCGCCCGCGACAGGATATGCCCCCAAACACAACGTGGACATATCACAGAAAACAGAGCTGTTTTTAGCAAAGTGACTACCTGTAGATTTTGGCCTCTAGCTCAGCCGCCACCTAGGGAAACCTACCAAACCTGTGCATTTCTGAAAACTAGAGACCTAGGGGAATCCAAGGAGGGGTGACTTGCGGGGCTCGGACCAGGTTCTGTTACCCAGAATCCTTTGCAAATCTCAAAATTTGGCTAAAAAAACACATGTTCCTCACATTTCTGTGGCAGAAAGTTCTGGAATCTGAGAGGAGCCACAAATTTCCTTCCACCCAGCGTTCCCCCACGTCTCCCGATAAAAATGATACCTCACTTGTGTGGGTAGGCCTAGCGCCCGCGACAGGATATGCCCCAAAACACAACGTGGACATATCACAGAAAACAGAGCTGTTTTTAGCAAAGTGACTACCTGTAGATTTTGGCCTCTAGCTCAGCCGCCACCTAGGGAAACCTACCAAACCTGTGCATTTCTGAAAACTAGAGACCTAGGGGAATCCAAGGAGGGGTGACTTGCGGGGCTCGGACCAGGTTCTGTTACCCAGAATCCTTTGCAAACCTCAAAATTTGGCTAAAAAAACACATGTTCCTCACATTTCTGTGGCAGAAAGTTCTGAAATCTGAGAGGAGCCACAAATTTCCTTCCACCCAGCGTTCCCCCACGTCTCCCGATAAAAATGATACCTCACTTGTGTGGGTAGGCCTAGCGCCCGCGACAGGATATGCCCCAAAACACAACGTGGACATATAACAGAAAACAGAGCTGTTTTTAGCAAAGTGACTACCTGTAGATTTTGGCCTCTAGCTCAGCCGCCACCTAGGGAAACCTACCAAACCTGTGCATTTCTGAAAACTAGAGACCTAGGGGAATCCAAGGAGGGGTGACTTGCGGGGCTCGGACCAGGTTCTGTTACCCAGAATCCTTTGCAAACCTCAAAATTTGGCTAAAAAAACACATGTTCCTCACATTTCTGTGGCAGAAAGTTCTGGAATCTGAGAGGAGCCACAAATTTCCTTCCACCCAGCGTTCCCCCAAGTCTCCCGATAAAAATGATACCTCACTTGTGTGGGTAGGCCTAGCGCCCGCGACAGGATATGCCCCAAAACACAACGTGGACATATCACAGAAAACAGAGCTGTTTTTAGCAAAGTGACTACCTGTAGATTTTGGCCTCTAGCTCAGCCGCCACCTAGGGAAACCTACCAAACCTGTGCATTTCTGAAAACTAGAGACCTAGGGGAATCCAAGGAGGGGTGACTTGCGGGGCTCGGACCAGGTTCTGTTACCCAGAATCCTTTGCAAATCTCAAAATTTGGCTAAAAAAACACATGTTCCTCACATTTCTGTGGCAGAAAGTTCTGGAATCTGAGAGGAGCCACAAATTTCCTTCCACCCAGCGTTCCCCCACGTCTCCCGATAAAAATGATACCTCACTTGTGTGGGTAGGCCTAGCGCACGCGACAGGATATGCCCCAAAACACAACGTGGACATATCACAGAAAACAGAGCTGTTTTTAGCAAAGTGACTACCTGTAGATTTTGGCCTCTAGCTCAGCCGGCACCTAGGGAAACCTACCAAACCTGTGCATTTCTGAAAACTAGAGACCTAGGGGAATCCAAGGAGGGGTGACTTGTGTGGCTCGGACCAGGTTCTGTTACCCAGAATCCTTTGCAAACCTCAAAATTTGGCTAAAAAAACACATGTTCCTCACATTTCTGTGGCAGAAAGTTCTGGAATCTGAGAGGAGCCACAAATTTCCTTCCACCCAGCGTTCCCCCACGTCTCCCGATAAAAATGATACCTCACTTGTGTGGGTAGGCCTAGCGCCCGCGACAGGATATGCCCCAAAACACAACGTGGACATATCACAGAAAACAGAGCTGTTTTTAGCAAAGTGACTACCTGTAGATTTTGGCCTCTAGCTCAGCCGCCACCTAGGGAAACCTACCAAACCTGTGCATTTCTGAAAACTAGAGACCTAGGGGAATCCAAGGAGGGGTGACTTGCGGGGCTCGGACCAGGTTCTGTTACCCAGAATCCTTTGCAAATCTCAAAATTTGGCTAAAAAAACACATGTTCCTCACATTTCTGTGGCAGAAAGTTCTGGAATCTGAGAGGAGCCACAAATTTCCTTCCACCCAGCGTTCCCCCGCGTCTCCCGATAAAAATGATACCTCACTTGTGTGGGTAGGCCTAGCGCCCGCGACAGGATATGCCCCCAAACACAACGTGGACATATCACAGAAAACAGAGCTGTTTTTAGCAAAGTGACTACCTGTAGATTTTGGCCTCTAGCTCAGCCGCCACCTAGGGAAACCTACCAAACCTGTGCATTTCTGAAAACTAGAGACCTAGGGGAATCCAAGGAGGGGTGACTTGCGGGGCTCGGACCAGGTTCTGTTACCCAGAATCCTTTGCAAATCTCAAAATTTGGCTAAAAAAACACATGTTCCTCACATTTCTGTGGCAGAAAGTTCTGGAATCTGAGAGGAGCCACAAATTTCCTTCCACCCAGCGTTCCCCCACGTCTCCCGATAAAAATGATACCTCACTTGTGTGGGTAGGCCTAGCGCCCGCGACAGGATATGCCCCAAAACACAACGTGGACATATCACAGAAAACAGAGCTGTTTTTAGCAAAGTGACTACCTGTAGATTTTGGCCTCTAGCTCAGCCGCCACCTAGGGAAACCTACCAAACCTGTGCATTTCTGAAAACTAGAGACCTAGGGGAATCCAAGGAGGGGTGACTTGCGGGGCTCGGACCAGGTTCTGTTACCCAGAATCCTTTGCAAACCTCAAAATTTGGCTAAAAAAACACATGTTCCTCACATTTCTGTGGCAGAAAGTTCTGAAATCTGAGAGGAGCCACAAATTTCCTTCCACCCAGCGTTCCCCCACGTCTCCCGATAAAAATGATACCTCACTTGTGTGGGTAGGCCTAGCGCCCGCGACAGGATATGCCCCAAAACACAACGTGGACATATAACAGAAAACAGAGCTGTTTTTAGCAAAGTGACTACCTGTAGATTTTGGCCTCTAGCTCAGCCGCCACCTAGGGAAACCTACCAAACCTGTGCATTTCTGAAAACTAGAGACCTAGGGGAATCCAAGGAGGGGTGACTTGCGGGGCTCGGACCAGGTTCTGTTACCCAGAATCCTTTGCAAACCTCAAAATTTGGCTAAAAAAACACATGTTCCTCACATTTCTGTGGCAGAAAGTTCTGGAATCTGAGAGGAGCCACAAATTTCCTTCCACCCAGCGTTCCCCCAAGTCTCCCGATAAAAATGATACCTCACTTGTGTGGGTAGGCCTAGCGCCCGCGACAGGATATGCCCCAAAACACAACGTGGACATATCACAGAAAACAGAGCTGTTTTTAGCAAAGTGACTACCTGTAGATTTTGGCCTCTAGCTCAGCCGCCACCTAGGGAAACCTACCAAACCTGTGCATTTCTGAAAACTAGAGACCTAGGGGAATCCAAGGAGGGGTGACTTGCGGGGCTCGGACCAGGTTCTGTTACCCAGAATCCTTTGCAAATCTCAAAATTTGGCTAAAAAAACACATGTTCCTCACATTTCTGTGGCAGAAAGTTCTGGAATCTGAGAGGAGCCACAAATTTCCTTCCACCCAGCGTTCCCCCACGTCTCCCGATAAAAATGATACCTCACTTGTGTGGGTAGGCCTAGCGCACGCGACAGGATATGCCCCAAAACACAACGTGGACATATCACAGAAAACAGAGCTGTTTTTAGCAAAGTGACTACCTGTAGATTTTGGCCTCTAGCTCAGCCGGCACCTAGGGAAACCTACCAAACCTGTGCATTTCTGAAAACTAGAGACCTAGGGGAATCCAAGGAGGGGTGACTTGTGTGGCTCGGACCAGGTTCTGTTACCCAGAATCCTTTGCAAACCTCAAAATTTGGCTAAAAAAACACATGTTCCTCACATTTCTGTGGCAGAAAGTTCTGGAATCTGAGAGGAGCCACAAATTTCCTTCCACCCAGCGTTCCCCCACGTCTCCCGATAAAAATGATACCTCACTTGTGTGGGTAGGCCTAGCGCCCGCGACAGGATATGCCCCAAAACACAACGTGGACATATCACAGAAAACAGAGCTGTTTTTAGCAAAGTGACTACCTGTAGATTTTGGCCTCTAGCTCAGCCGCCACCTAGGGAAACCTACCAAACCTGTGCATTTCTGAAAACTAGAGACCTAGGGGAATCCAAGGAGGGGTGACTTGCGGGGCTCGGACCAGGTTCTGTTACCCAGAATCCTTTGCAAATCTCAAAATTTGGCTAAAAAAACACATGTTCCTCACATTTCTGTGGCAGAAAGTTCTGGAATCTGAGAGGAGCCACAAATTTCCTTCCACCCAGCGTTCCCCCACGTCTCCCGATCAAAATGATACCTCACTTGTGTGGGTAGGCCTAGCGCCCGCGACAGGATATGCCCCAAAACACAACGTGGACATATCACAGAAAACAGAGCTGTTTTTAGCAAAGTGACTACCTGGAGATTTTGGCCTCTAGCTCAGCCGCCACCTAGGGAAACCTACCAAACCTGTACATTTCTGAAAACTAGAGACCTAGGGGAATCCAAGGAGGGGTGACTTGTGGGGCTCGGACCAGGTTCTGTTACCCAGAATCCTTTGCAAACCTCAAAATTTGGCTAAAAAAACACATCTCCCTCACATTTCTGTGGCAGAAAGTTCTGGAATCTGAGAGGAGCTACAAATTTCCTTCCACCCAGCGTTCCCCCAAGTCTCCCGATAACAATGATACCTCACTTGCGTGGGTAGGCCTAGCGCCGGCGACAGGAAACACCCCAAAGCACAACGTGGACACATCCTAAATTTTGGAAAAAAACAGAGGTGTTTTTTGCGAAGTGCCTACCTGTAGATTTTGGCCTCTAGCTCAGCCGGCACCTAGGGAAACCTACCAAACCTGTGCATTTCTGAAAACTAGAGACCTAGGGGAATCCAAGGAGGGGTGACTTGCGGGGCTCGGACCAGGTTCTGTTACCCAGAATCCTTTGCAAATCTCAAAATTTGGCTAAAACACATGTTCCTCACATTTCTGTGGCAGAAAGTTCTGGAATCTGAGAGGAGCCACAAATTTCCTTCCACCCAGCGTTCCCCCACGTCTCCCGATAAAAATGATACCTCACTTGTGTGGGTAGGCCTAGCGCCCGCGACAGGATATGCCCCCAAACACAACGTGGACATATCACAGAAAACAGAGCTGTTTTTAGCAAAGTGACTACCTGTAGATTTTGGCCTCTAGCTCAGCCGCCACCTATGGAAACCTACCAAACCTGTGCATTTCTGAAAACTAGAGACCTAGGGGAATCCAAGGAGGGGTGACTTGCGGGGCTCGGACCAGGTTCTGTTACCCAGAATCCTTTGCAAACCTCAAAATTTGGCTAAAAAAACACATGTTCCTCACATTTCTGTGGCAGAAAGTTCTGGAATCTGAGAGGAGCCACAAATTTCCTTCCACCCAGCGTTCCCCCACGTCTCCCGATAAAAATGATACCTCACTTGTGTGGGTAGGCCTAGCGCCCGCGACAGGATATGCCCCCAAACACAACGTGGACATATCACAGAAAACAGAGCTGTTTTTAGCAAAGTGACTACCTGTAGATTTTGGCCTCTAGCTCAGCCGCCACCTAGGGAAACCTACCAAACCTGTGCATTTCTGAAAACTAGAGACCTAGGGGAATCCAAGGAGGGGTGACTTGCGGGGCTCGGACCAGGTTCTGTTACCCAGAATCCTTTGCAAATCTCAAAATTTGGCTAAAAAAACACATGTTCCTCACATTTCTGTGGCAGAAAGTTCTGGAATCTGAGAGGAGCCACAAATTTCCTTCCACCCAGCGTTCCCCCACGTCTCCCGATAAAAATGATACCTCACTTGTGTGGGTAGGCCTAGCGCCCGCGACAGGATATGCCCCAAAACACAACGTGGACATATCACAGAAAACAGAGCTGTTTTTAGCAAAGTGACTACCTGTAGATTTTGGCCTCTAGCTCAGCCGCCACCTAGGGAAACCTACCAAACCTGTGCATTTCTGAAAACTAGAGACCTAGGGGAATCCAAGGAGGGGTGACTTGCGGGGCTCGGACCAGGTTCTGTTACCCAGAATCCTTTGCAAATCTCAAAATTTGGCTAAAAAAACACATGTTCCTCACATTTCTGTGGCAGAAAGTTCTGGAATCTGAGAGGAGCCACAAATTTCCTTCCACCCAGCGTTCCCCCACGTCTCCCGATCAAAATGATACCTCACTTGTGTGGGTAGGCCTAGCGCCCGCGACAGGATATGCCCCAAAACACAACGTGGACATATCACAGAAAACAGAGCTGTTTTTAGCAAAGTGACTACCTGGAGATTTTGGCCTCTAGCTCAGCCGCCACCTAGGGAAACCTACCAAACCTGTACATTTCTGAAAACTAGAGACCTAGGGGAATCCAAGGAGGGGTGACTTGTGGGGCTCGGACCAGGTTCTGTTACCCAGAATCCTTTGCAAACCTCAAAATTTGGCTAAAAAAACACATCTCCCTCACATTTCTGTGGCAGAAAGTTCTGGAATCTGAGAGGAGCTACAAATTTCCTTCCACCCAGCGTTCCCCCACGTCTCCCGATAAAAATGATACCTCACTTGTGTGGGTAGGCCTAGCGCCCGCGACAGGATATGCCCCAAAACACAACGTGAACATATAACAGAAAACAGAGCTGTTTTTAGCAAAGTGACTACCTGTAGATTTTGGCCTCTAGCTCAGCCGCCACCTAGGGAAACCTACCAAACCTGTGCATTTCTGAAAACTAGAGACCTAGGGGAATCCAAGGAGGGGTGACTTGCGGGGCTCGGACCAGGTTCTGTTACCCAGAATCCTTTGCAAACCTCAAAATTTGGCTAAAAAAACACATGTTCCTCACATTTCTGTGGCAGAAAGTTCTGGAATCTGAGAGGAGCCACAAATTTCCTTCCACCCAGCGTTCCCCCAAGTCTCCCGATAAAAATGATACCTCACTTGTGTGGGTAGGCCTAGCGCCCGCGACAGGATATGCCCCAAAACACAACGTGGACATATCACAGAAAACAGAGCTGTTTTTAGCAAAGTGACTACCTGTAGATTTTGGCCTCTAGCTCAGCCGCCACCTAGGGAAACCTACCAAACCTGTGCATTTCTGAAAACTAGAGACCTAGGGGAATCCAAGGAGGGGTGACTTGCGGGGCTCGGACCAGGTTCTGTTACCCAGAATCCTTTGCAAATCTCAAAATTTGGCTAAAAAAACACATGTTCCTCACATTTCTGTGGCAGAAAGTTCTGGAATCTGAGAGGAGCCACAAATTTCCTTCCACCCAGCGTTCCCCCACGTCTCCCGATAAAAATGATACCTCACTTGTGTGGGTAGGCCTAGCGCACGCGACAGGATATGCCCCAAAACACAACGTGGACATATCACAGAAAACAGAGCTGTTTTTAGCAAAGTGACTACCTGTAGATTTTGGCCTCTAGCTCAGCCGGCACCTAGGGAAACCTACCAAACCTGTGCATTTCTGAAAACTAGAGACCTAGGGGAATCCAAGGAGGGGTGACTTGTGTGGCTCGGACCAGGTTCTGTTACCCAGAATCCTTTGCAAACCTCAAAATTTGGCTAAAAAAACACATGTTCCTCACATTTCTGTGGCAGAAAGTTCTGGAATCTGAGAGGAGCCACAAATTTCCTTCCACCCAGCGTTCCCCCACGTCTCCCGATAAAAATGATACCTCACTTGTGTGGGTAGGCCTAGCGCCCGCGACAGGATATGCCCCAAAACACAACGTGGACATATCACAGAAAACAGAGCTGTTTTTAGCAAAGTGACTACCTGTAGATTTTGGCCTCTAGCTCAGCCGCCACCTAGGGAAACCTACCAAACCTGTGCATTTCTGAAAACTAGAGACCTAGGGGAATCCAAGGAGGGGTGACTTGCGGGGCTCGGACCAGGTTCTGTTACCCAGAATCCTTTGCAAATCTCAAAATTTGGCTAAAAAAACACATGTTCCTCACATTTCTGTGGCAGAAAGTTCTGGAATCTGAGAGGAGCCACAAATTTCCTTCCACCCAGCGTTCCCCACGTCTCCCGATCAAAATGATACCTCACTTGTGTGGGTAGGCCTAGCGCCCGCGACAGGATATGCCCCAAAACACAACGTGGACATATCACAGAAAACAGAGCTGTTTTTAGCAAAGTGACTACCTGGAGATTTTGGCCTCTAGCTCAGCCGCCACCTAGGGAAACCTACCAAACCTGTACATTTCTGAAAACTAGAGACCTAGGGGAATCCAAGGAGGGGTGACTTGTGGGGCTCGGACCAGGTTCTGTTACCCAGAATCCTTTGCAAACCTCAAAATTTGGCTAAAAAAACACATCTCCCTCACATTTCTGTGGCAGAAAGTTCTGGAATCTGAGAGGAGCTACAAATTTCCTTCCACCCAGCGTTCCCCCAAGTCTCCCGATAACAATGATACCTCACTTGCGTGGGTAGGCCTAGCGCCGGCGACAGGAAACACCCCAAAGCACAACGTGGACACATCCTAAATTTTGGAAAAAAACAGAGGTGTTTTTTGCGAAGTGCCTACCTGTAGATTTTGGCCTCTAGCTCAGCCGGCACCTAGGGAAACCTACCAAACCTGTGCATTTCTGAAAACTAGAGACCTAGGGGAATCCAAGGAGGGGTGACTTGCGGGGCTCGGACCAGGTTCTGTTACCCAGAATCCTTTGCAAATCTCAAAATTTGGCTAAAACACATGTTCCTCACATTTCTGTGGCAGAAAGTTCTGGAATCTGAGAGGAGCCACAAATTTCCTTCCACCCAGCATTCCCCCAAGTCTCCCGATAAAAATGATACCTCACTTGTGTGGGTAGGCCTAGCGCCCGCGACAGGATATGCCCCCAAACACAACGTGGACATATCACAGAAAACAGAGCTGTTTTTAGCAAAGTGACTACCTGTAGATTTTGGCCTCTAGCTCAGCCGCCACCTATGGAAACCTACCAAACCTGTGCATTTCTGAAAACTAGAGACCTAGGGGAATCCAAGGAGGGGTGACTTGCGGGGCTCGGACCAGGTTCTGTTACCCAGAATCCTTTGCAAACCTCAAAATTTGGCTAAAAAAACACATGTTCCTCACATTTCTGTGGCAGAAAGTTCTGGAATCTGAGAGGAGCCACAAATTTCCTTCCACCCAGCGTTCCCCCACGTCTCCCGATAAAAATGATACCTCACTTGTGTGGGTAGGCCTAGCGCCCGCGACAGGATATGCCCCCAAACACAACGTGGACATATCACAGAAAACAGAGCTGTTTTTAGCAAAGTGACTACCTGTAGATTTTGGCCTCTAGCTCAGCCGCCACCTAGGGAAACCTACCAAACCTGTGCATTTCTGAAAACTAGAGACCTAGGGGAATCCAAGGAGGGGTGACTTGCGGGGCTCGGACCAGGTTCTGTTACCCAGAATCCTTTGCAAATCTCAAAATTTGGCTAAAAAAACACATGTTCCTCACATTTCTGTGGCAGAAAGTTCTGGAATCTGAGAGGAGCCACAAATTTCCTTCCACCCAGCGTTCCCCCACGTCTCCCGATAAAAATGATACCTCACTTGTGTGGGTAGGCCTAGCGCCCGCGACAGGATGTGCCCCAAAACACAACGTGGACATATCACAGAAAACAGAGCAGTTTTTTGCGAAGTGCCTACCTGTAGATTTTGGCCTCTAGCTCAGCCGGCACCTAGGGAAACCTACCAAACCTGTGCATTTCTGAAAACTAGAGACCTAGGGGAATCCAAGGAGGGGTGACTTGCGGGGCTCGGACCAGGTTCTGTTACCCAGAATCCTTTGCAAATCTCAAAATTTGGCTAAAAAAACACATGTTCCTCACATTTCTGTGGCAGAAAGTTCTGGAATCTGAGAGGAGCCACAAATTTCCTTCCACCCAGCGTTCCCCCACGTCTCCCGATAAAAATGATACCTCACTTGTGTGGGTAGGCCTAGCGCCCGCGACAGGATATGCCCCCAAACACAACGTGGACATATCACAGAAAACAGAGCTGTTTTTAGCAAAGTGACTACCTGTAGATTTTGGCCTCTAGCTCAGCCGCCACCTAGGGAAACCTACCAAACCTGTGCATTTCTGAAAACTAGAGACCTAGGGGAATCCAAGGAGGGGTGACTTGCGGGGCTCGGACCAGGTTCTGTTACCCAGAATCCTTTGCAAACCTCAAAATTTGGTTAAAAAAACACATGTTCCTCACATTTCTGTGGCAGAAAGTTCTGGAATCTGAGAGGAGCCACAAATTTCCTTCCACCCAGCGTTCCCCGCGTCTCCCGATAAAAATGATACCTCACTTGTGTGGGTAGGCCTAGCGCCCGCGACAGGATATGCCCCCAAACACAACGTGGACATATCACAGAAAACAGAGCTGTTTTTAGCAAAGTGACTACCTGTAGATTTTGGCCTCTAGCTCAGCCGCCACCTAGGGAAACCTACCAAACCTGTGCATTTCTGAAAACTAGAGACCTAGGGGAATCCAAGGAGGGGTGACTTGCGGGGCTCGGACCAGGTTCTGTTACCCAGAATCCTTTGCAAATCTCAAAATTTGGCTAAAAAAACACATGTTCCTCACATTTCTGTGGCAGAAAGTTCTGGAATCTGAGAGGAGCCACAAATTTCCTTCCACCCAGCGTTCCCCCACGTCTCCCGATAAAAATGATACCTCACTTGTGTGGGTAGGCCTAGCGCCCGCGACAGGATATGCCCCAAAACACAACGTGGACATATCACAGAAAACAGAGCTGTTTTTAGCAAAGTGACTACCTGTAGATTTTGGCCTCTAGCTCAGCCGCCACCTAGGGAAACCTACCAAACCTGTGCATTTCTGAAAACTAGAGACCTAGGGGAATCCAAGGAGGGGTGACTTGCGGGGCTCGGACCAGGTTCTGTTACCCAGAATCCTTTGCAAACCTCAAAATTTGGCTAAAAAAACACATGTTCCTCACATTTCTGTGGCAGAAAGTTCTGAAATCTGAGAGGAGCCACAAATTTCCTTCCACCCAGCGTTCCCCCACGTCTCCCGATAAAAATGATACCTCACTTGTGTGGGTAGGCCTAGCGCCCGCGACAGGATATGCCCCAAAACACAACGTGGACATATAACAGAAAACAGAGCTGTTTTTAGCAAAGTGACTACCTGTAGATTTTGGCCTCTAGCTCAGCCGCCACCTAGGGAAACCTACCAAACCTGTGCATTTCTGAAAACTAGAGACCTAGGGGAATCCAAGGAGGGGTGACTTGCGGGGCTCGGACCAGGTTCTGTTACCCAGAATCCTTTGCAAACCTCAAAATTTGGCTAAAAAAACACATGTTCCTCACATTTCTGTGGCAGAAAGTTCTGGAATCTGAGAGGAGCCACAAATTTCCTTCCACCCAGCGTTCCCCCAAGTCTCCCGATAAAAATGATACCTCACTTGTGTGGGTAGGCCTAGCGCCCGCGACAGGATATGCCCCAAAACACAACGTGGACATATCACAGAAAACAGAGCTGTTTTTAGCAAAGTGACTACCTGTAGATTTTGGCCTCTAGCTCAGCCGCCACCTAGGGAAACCTACCAAACCTGTGCATTTCTGAAAACTAGAGACCTAGGGGAATCCAAGGAGGGGTGACTTGCGGGGCTCGGACCAGGTTCTGTTACCCAGAATCCTTTGCAAATCTCAAAATTTGGCTAAAAAAACACATGTTCCTCACATTTCTGTGGCAGAAAGTTCTGGAATCTGAGAGGAGCCACAAATTTCCTTCCACCCAGCGTTCCCCCACGTCTCCCGATAAAAATGATACCTCACTTGTGTGGGTAGGCCTAGCGCACGCGACAGGATATGCCCCAAAACACAACGTGGACATATCACAGAAAACAGAGCTGTTTTTAGCAAAGTGACTACCTGTAGATTTTGGCCTCTAGCTCAGCCGGCACCTAGGGAAACCTACCAAACCTGTGCATTTCTGAAAACTAGAGACCTAGGGGAATCCAAGGAGGGGTGACTTGTGTGGCTCGGACCAGGTTCTGTTACCCAGAATCCTTTGCAAACCTCAAAATTTGGCTAAAAAAACACATGTTCCTCACATTTCTGTGGCAGAAAGTTCTGGAATCTGAGAGGAGCCACAAATTTCCTTCCACCCAGCGTTCCCCCACGTCTCCCGATAAAAATGATACCTCACTTGTGTGGGTAGGCCTAGCGCACGCGACAGGATATGCCCCAAAACACAACGTGGACATATCACAGAAAACAGAGCTGTTTTTAGCAAAGTGACTACCTGTAGATTTTGGCCTCTAGCTCAGCCGGCACCTAGGGAAACCTACCAAACCTGTGCATTTCTGAAAACTAGAGACCTAGGGGAATCCAAGGAGGGGTGACTTGTGTGGCTCGGACCAGGTTCTGTTACCCAGAATCCTTTGCAAACCTCAAAATTTGGCTAAAAAAACACATGTTCCTCACATTTCTGTGGCAGAAAGTTCTGGAATCTGAGAGGAGCCACAAATTTCCTTCCACCCAGCGTTCCCCCACGTCTCCTGATCAAAATGATACCTCACTTGTGTGGGTAGGCCTAGCGCCCGCGACAGGATATGCCCCAATACACAACGTGGACACATCACAGAAAACAGAGCTGTTTTTAGCAAAGTGACTACCTGGAGATTTTGGCCTCTAGCTCAGCCGCCACCTAGGGAAACCTACCAAACCTGTACATTTCTGAAAACTAGAGACCTAGGGGAATCCAAGGAGGGGTGACTTGTGGGGCTCGGACCAGGTTCTGTTACCCAGAATCCTTTGCAAACCTCAAAATTTGGCTAAAAAAACACATGTCCCTCACATTTCTGTGGCAGAAAGTTCTGGAATCTAAGAGGAGCTACAAATTTCCTTCCACCCAGCGTTCCCCCAAGTCTCCCGATAACAATGATACCTCACTTGCGTGGGTAGGCCTAGCGCCGGCGACAGGAAACACCCCAAAGCGCAACGTGGACACATCCTAAATTTTGGAAAAAAACAGAGGTGTTTTTTGCGAAGTGCCTACCTGTAGATTTTGGCCTCTAGCTCAGCCGGCACCTAGGGAAACCTACCAAACCTGTGCATTTCTGAAAACTAGAGACCTAGGGGAATCCAAGGAGGGGTGACTTGCGGGGCTCGGACCAGGTTCTGTTACCCAGAATCCTTTGCAAACCTCAAAATTTGGCTAAAAAAACACATGTTCCTCACATTTCTGTGGCAGAAAGTTCTGGAATCTGAGAGGAGCCACAAATTTCCTTCCACCCAGTGTTCCCCCACGTCTCCTGATAAAAATGATACCTCACTTGTGTGGGTAGGCCTAGCGCCCGCGACAGGATATGCCCCAAAACACAACGTGGACATATCACAGAAAACAGAGCTGTTTTTAGCAAAGTGACTACCTGTAGATTTTGGCCTCTAGCTCAGCCGCCACCTAGGGAAACCTACCAAACCTGTGCATTTCTGAAAACTAGAGACCTAGGGGAATCCAAGGAGGGGTGACTTGCGGGGCTCGGACCAGGTTCTGTTACCCAGAATCCTTTGCAAACCTCAAAATTTGGCTAAAAAAACACATGTTCCTCACATTTCTGTGGCAGAAAGTTCTGGAATCTGAGAGGAGCCACAAATTTCCTTCCACCCAGCGTTCCCCCAAGTCTCCCGATAAAAATGATACCTCACTTGTGTGGGTAGGCTTAGCGCCCGCGACAGGATATGCCCCAAAACACAACGTGGACATATCACAGAAAACAGAGCTGTTTTTAGCAAAGTGACTACCTGTAGATTTTGGCCTCTAGCTCAGCCGCCACCTAGGGAAACCTACCAAACCTGTGCATTTCTGAAAACTAGAGACCTAGGGGAATCCAAGGAGGGGTGACTTGCGGGGCTCGGACCAGGTTCTGTTACCCAGAATCCTTTGCAAATCTCAAAATTTGGCTAAAAAAACACATGTTCCTCACATTTCTGTGGCAGAAAGTTCTGGAATCTGAGAGGAGCCACAAATTTCCTTCCACCCAGCGTTCCCCCACGTCTCCCAATAAAAATGATACCTCACTTGTGTGGGTAGGCCTAGCGCACGCGACAGGATATGCCCCAAAACACAACGTGGACATATCACAGAAAACAGAGCTGTTTTTAGCAAAGTGACTACCTGTAGATTTTGGCCTCTAGCTCAGCCGGCACCTAGGGAAACCTACCCAACCTGTGCATTTCTGAAAACTAGAGACCTAGGGGAATCCAAGGAGGGGTGACTTGTGTGGCTCGGACCAGGTTCTGTTACCCAGAATCCTTTGCAAACCTCAAAATTTGGCTAAAAAAACACATGTTCCTCACATTTCTGTGGCAGAAAGTTCTGGAATCTGAGAGGAGCCACAAATTTCCTTCCACCCAGCGTTCCCCCACGTCTCCCGATAAAAATGATACCTCACTTGTGTGGGTAGGCCTAGCGCACGCGACAGGATATGCCCCAAAACACAACGTGGACATATCACAGAAAACAGAGCTGTTTTTAGCAAAGTGACTACCTGTAGATTTTGGCCTCTAGCTCAGCCGGCACCTAGGGAAACCTACCAAACCTGTGCATTTCTGAAAACTAGAGACCTAGGGGAATCCAAGGAGGGGTGACTTGTGTGGCTCGGACCAGGTTCTGTTACCCAGAATCCTTTGCAAACCTCAAAATTTGGCTAAAAAAACACATGTTCCTCACATTTCTGTGGCAGAAAGTTCTGGAATCTGAGAGGAGCCACAAATTTCCTTCCACCCAGCGTTCCCCCACGTCTCCCGATCAAAATGATACCTCACTTGTGTGGGTAGACCTAGCGCCCGCGACAGGATATGCCCCAATACACAACGTGGACACATCACAGAAAACAGAGCTGTTTTTAGCAAAGTGACTACCTGGAGATTTTGGCCTCTAGCTCAGCCGCCACCTAGGGAAACCTACCAAACCTGTGCATTTATGAAAACTAGAGACCTAGGGGAATCCAAGGAGGGGTGACTTGCGGGGCTCGGACCAGGTTCTGTTACCCAGAATCCTTTGCAAATCTCAAAATTTGGCTAAAAAAACACATGTTCCTCACATTTCTGTGGCAGAAAGTTCTGGAATCTGAGAGGAGCCACAAATTTCCTTCCACCCAGCGTTCCCCCACGTCTCCCGATAAAAATGATACCTCACTTGTGTGGGTAGGCCTAGCGCCCGCGACAGGATATGCCCCCAAACACAACGTGGACATATCACAGAAAACAGAGCTGTTTTTAGCAAAGTGACTACCTGTAGATTTTGGCCTCTAGCTCAGCCGCCACCTAGGGAAACCTACCAAACCTGTGCATTTCTGAAAACTAGAGACCTAGGGGAATCCAAGGAGGGGTGACTTGCGGGGCTCGGACCAGGTTCTGTTACCCAGAATCCTTTGCAAATCTCAAAATTTGGCTAAAAAAACACATGTTCCTCACATTTCTGTGGCAGAAAGTTCTGGAATCTGAGAGGAGCCACAAATTTCCTTCCACCCAGCGTTCCCCCACGTCTCCCGATAAAAATGATACCTCACTTGTGTGGGTAGGCCTAGCGCCCGCGACAGGATGTGCCCCAAAACACAACGTGGACATATCACAGAAAACAGAGCAGTTTTTTGCGAAGTGCCTACCTGTAGATTTTGGCCTCTAGCTCAGCCGGCACCTAGGGAAACCTACCAAACCTGTGCATTTCTGAAAACTAGAGACCTAGGGGAATCCAAGGAGGGGTGACTTGCGGGGCTCGGACCAGGTTCTGTTACCCAGAATCCTTTGCAAATCTCAAAATTTGGCTAAAAAAACACATGTTCCTCACATTTCTGTGGCAGAAAGTTCTGGAATCTGAGAGGAGCCACAAATTTCCTTCCACCCAGCGTTCCCCCACGTCTCCCGATAAAAATGATACCTCACTTGTGTGGGTAGGCCTAGCGCCCGCGACAGGATATGCCCCCAAACACAACGTGGACATATCACAGAAAACAGAGCTGTTTTTAGCAAAGTGACTACCTGTAGATTTTGGCCTCTAGCTCAGCCGCCACCTAGGGAAACCTACCAAACCTGTGCATTTCTGAAAACTAGAGACCTAGGGGAATCCAAGGAGGGGTGACTTGCGGGGCTCGGACCAGGTTCTGTTACCCAGAATCCTTTGCAAACCTCAAAATTTGGTTAAAAAAACACATGTTCCTCACATTTCTGTGGCAGAAAGTTCTGGAATCTGAGAGGAGCCACAAATTTCCTTCCACCCAGCGTTCCCCCGCGTCTCCCGATAAAAATGATACCTCACTTGTGTGGGTAGGCCTAGCGCCCGCGACAGGATATGCCCCCAAACACAACGTGGACATATCACAGAAAACAGAGCTGTTTTTAGCAAAGTGACTACCTGTAGATTTTGGCCTCTAGCTCAGCCGCCACCTAGGGAAACCTACCAAACCTGTGCATTTCTGAAAACTAGAGACCTAGGGGAATCCAAGGAGGGGTGACTTGCGGGGCTCGGACCAGGTTCTGTTACCCAGAATCCTTTGCAAATCTCAAAATTTGGCTAAAAAAACACATGTTCCTCACATTTCTGTGGCAGAAAGTTCTGGAATCTGAGAGGAGCCACAAATTTCCTTCCACCCAGCGTTCCCCCACGTCTCCCGATAAAAATGATACCTCACTTGTGTGGGTAGGCCTAGCGCCCGCGACAGGATATGCCCCAAAACACAACGTGGACATATCACAGAAAACAGAGCTGTTTTTAGCAAAGTGACTACCTGTAGATTTTGGCCTCTAGCTCAGCCGCCACCTAGGGAAACCTACCAAACCTGTGCATTTCTGAAAACTAGAGACCTAGGGGAATCCAAGGAGGGGTGACTTGCGGGGCTCGGACCAGGTTCTGTTACCCAGAATCCTTTGCAAACCTCAAAATTTGGCTAAAAAAACACATGTTCCTCACATTTCTGTGGCAGAAAGTTCTGAAATCTGAGAGGAGCCACAAATTTCCTTCCACCCAGCGTTCCCCCACGTCTCCCGATAAAAATGATACCTCACTTGTGTGGGTAGGCCTAGCGCCCGCGACAGGATATGCCCCAAAACACAACGTGGACATATAACAGAAAACAGAGCTGTTTTTAGCAAAGTGACTACCTGTAGATTTTGGCCTCTAGCTCAGCCGCCACCTAGGGAAACCTACCAAACCTGTGCATTTCTGAAAACTAGAGACCTAGGGGAATCCAAGGAGGGGTGACTTGCGGGGCTCGGACCAGGTTCTGTTACCCAGAATCCTTTGCAAACCTCAAAATTTGGCTAAAAAAACACATGTTCCTCACATTTCTGTGTCAGAAAGTTCTGGAATCTGAGAGGAGCCACAAATTTCCTTCCACCCAGCGTTCCCCCAAGTCTCCCGATAAAAATGATACCTCACTTGTGTGGGTAGGCCTAGCGCCCGCGACAGGATATGCCCCAAAACACAACGTGGACATATCACAGAAAACAGAGCTGTTTTTAGCAAAGTGACTACCTGTAGATTTTGGCCTCTAGCTCAGCCGCCACCTAGGGAAACCTACCAAACCTGTGCATTTCTGAAAACTAGAGACCTAGGGGAATCCAAGGAGGGGTGACTTGCGGGGCTCGGACCAGGTTCTGTTACCCAGAATCCTTTGCAAATCTCAAAATTTGGCTAAAAAAACACATGTTCCTCACATTTCTGTGGCAGAAAGTTCTGGAATCTGAGAGGAGCCACAAATTTCCTTCCACCCAGCGTTCCCCCACGTCTCCCGATAAAAATGATACCTCACTTGTGTGGGTAGGCCTAGCGCACGCGACAGGATATGCCCCAAAACACAACGTGGACATATCACAGAAAACAGAGCTGTTTTTAGCAAAGTGACTACCTGTAGATTTTGGCCTCTAGCTCAGCCGGCACCTAGGGAAACCTACCAAACCTGTGCATTTCTGAAAACTAGAGACCTAGGGGAATCCAAGGAGGGGTGACTTGTGTGGCTCGGACCAGGTTCTGTTACCCAGAATCCTTTGCAAACCTCAAAATTTGGCTAAAAAAACACATGTTCCTCACATTTCTGTGGCAGAAAGTTCTGGAATCTGAGAGGAGCCACAAATTTCCTTCCACCCAGCGTTCCCCCACGTCTCCCGATAAAAATGATACCTCACTTGTGTGGGTAGGCCTAGCGCCCGCGACAGGATATGCCCCAAAACACAACGTGGACATATCACAGAAAACAGAGCTGTTTTTAGCAAAGTGACTACCTGTAGATTTTGGCCTCTAGCTCAGCCGCCACCTAGGGAAACCTACCAAACCTGTGCATTTCTGAAAACTAGAGACCTAGGGGAATCCAAGGAGGGGTGACTTGCGGGGCTCGGACCAGGTTCTGTTACCCAGAATCCTTTGCAAATCTCAAAATTTGGCTAAAAAAACACATGTTCCTCACATTTCTGTGGCAGAAAGTTCTGGAATCTGAGAGGAGCCACAAATTTCCTTCCACCCAGCGTTCCCCCGCGTCTCCCGATAAAAATGATACCTCACTTGTGTGGGTAGGCCTAGCGCCCGCGACAGGATATGCCCCCAAACACAACGTGGACATATCACAGAAAACAGAGCTGTTTTTAGCAAAGTGACTACCTGTAGATTTTGGCCTCTAGCTCAGCCGCCACCTAGGGAAACCTACCAAACCTGTGCATTTCTGAAAACTAGAGACCTAGGGGAATCCAAGGAGGGGTGACTTGCGGGGCTCGGACCAGGTTCTGTTACCCAGAATCCTTTGCAAATCTCAAAATTTGGCTAAAAAAACACATGTTCCTCACATTTCTGTGGCAGAAAGTTCTGGAATCTGAGAGGAGCCACAAATTTCCTTCCACCCAGCGTTCCCCCACGTCTCCCGATAAAAATGATACCTCACTTGTGTGGGTAGGCCTAGCGCCCGCGACAGGATATGCCCCAAAACACAACGTGGACATATCACAGAAAACAGAGCTGTTTTTAGCAAAGTGACTACCTGTAGATTTTGGCCTCTAGCTCAGCCGCCACCTAGGGAAACCTACCAAACCTGTGCATTTCTGAAAACTAGAGACCTAGGGGAATCCAAGGAGGGGTGACTTGCGGGGCTCGGACCAGGTTCTGTTACCCAGAATCCTTTGCAAACCTCAAAATTTGGCTAAAAAAACACATGTTCCTCACATTTCTGTGGCAGAAAGTTCTGAAATCTGAGAGGAGCCACAAATTTCCTTCCACCCAGCGTTCCCCCACGTCTCCCGATAAAAATGATACCTCACTTGTGTGGGTAGGCCTAGCGCCCGCGACAGGATATGCCCCAAAACACAACGTGGACATATAACAGAAAACAGAGCTGTTTTTAGCAAAGTGACTACCTGTAGATTTTGGCCTCTAGCTCAGCCGCCACCTAGGGAAACCTACCAAACCTGTGCATTTCTGAAAACTAGAGACCTAGGGGAATCCAAGGAGGGGTGACTTGCGGGGCTCGGACCAGGTTCTGTTACCCAGAATCCTTTGCAAACCTCAAAATTTGGCTAAAAAAACACATGTTCCTCACATTTCTGTGGCAGAAAGTTCTGGAATCTGAGAGGAGCCACAAATTTCCTTCCACCCAGCGTTCCCCCAAGTCTCCCGATAAAAATGATACCTCACTTGTGTGGGTAGGCCTAGCGCCCGCGACAGGATATGCCCCAAAACACAACGTGGACATATCACAGAAAACAGAGCTGTTTTTAGCAAAGTGACTACCTGTAGATTTTGGCCTCTAGCTCAGCCGCCACCTAGGGAAACCTACCAAACCTGTGCATTTCTGAAAACTAGAGACCTAGGGGAATCCAAGGAGGGGTGACTTGCGGGGCTCGGACCAGGTTCTGTTACCCAGAATCCTTTGCAAATCTCAAAATTTGGCTAAAAAAACACATGTTCCTCACATTTCTGTGGCAGAAAGTTCTGGAATCTGAGAGGAGCCACAAATTTCCTTCCACCCAGCGTTCCCCCACGTCTCCCGATAAAAATGATACCTCACTTGTGTGGGTAGGCCTAGCGCACGCGACAGGATATGCCCCAAAACACAACGTGGACATATCACAGAAAACAGAGCTGTTTTTAGCAAAGTGACTACCTGTAGATTTTGGCCTCTAGCTCAGCCGGCACCTAGGGAAACCTACCAAACCTGTGCATTTCTGAAAACTAGAGACCTAGGGGAATCCAAGGAGGGGTGACTTGTGTGGCTCGGACCAGGTTCTGTTACCCAGAATCCTTTGCAAACCTCAAAATTTGGCTAAAAAAACACATGTTCCTCACATTTCTGTGGCAGAAAGTTCTGGAATCTGAGAGGAGCCACAAATTTCCTTCCACCCAGCGTTCCCCCACGTCTCCCGATAAAAATGATACCTCACTTGTGTGGGTAGGCCTAGCGCCCGCGACAGGATATGCCCCAAAACACAACGTGGACATATCACAGAAAACAGAGCTGTTTTTAGCAAAGTGACTACCTGTAGATTTTGGCCTCTAGCTCAGCCGCCACCTAGGGAAACCTACCAAACCTGTGCATTTCTGAAAACTAGAGACCTAGGGGAATCCAAGGAGGGGTGACTTGCGGGGCTCGGACCAGGTTCTGTTACCCAGAATCCTTTGCAAATCTCAAAATTTGGCTAAAAAAACACATGTTCCTCACATTTCTGTGGCAGAAAGTTCTGGAATCTGAGAGGAGCCACAAATTTCCTTCCACCCAGCGTTCCCCCACGTCTCCCGATCAAAATGATACCTCACTTGTGTGGGTAGGCCTAGCGCCCGCGACAGGATATGCCCCAAAACACAACGTGGACATATCACAGAAAACAGAGCTGTTTTTAGCAAAGTGACTACCTGGAGATTTTGGCCTCTAGCTCAGCCGCCACCTAGGGAAACCTACCAAACCTGTACATTTCTGAAAACTAGAGACCTAGGGGAATCCAAGGAGGGGTGACTTGTGGGGCTCGGACCAGGTTCTGTTACCCAGAATCCTTTGCAAACCTCAAAATTTGGCTAAAAAAACACATCTCCCTCACATTTCTGTGGCAGAAAGTTCTGGAATCTGAGAGGAGCTACAAATTTCCTTCCACCCAGCGTTCCCCCAAGTCTCCCGATAACAATGATACCTCACTTGCGTGGGTAGGCCTAGCGCCGGCGACAGGAAACACCCCAAAGCACAACGTGGACACATCCTAAATTTTGGAAAAAAACAGAGGTGTTTTTTGCGAAGTGCCTACCTGTAGATTTTGGCCTCTAGCTCAGCCGGCACCTAGGGAAACCTACCAAACCTGTGCATTTCTGAAAACTAGAGACCTAGGGGAATCCAAGGAGGGGTGACTTGCGGGGCTCGGACCAGGTTCTGTTACCCAGAATCCTTTGCAAATCTCAAAATTTGGCTAAAACACATGTTCCTCACATTTCTGTGGCAGAAAGTTCTGGAATCTGAGAGGAGCCACAAATTTCCTTCCACCCAGCGTTCCCCCACGTCTCCCGATAAAAATGATACCTCACTTGTGTGGGTAGGCCTAGCGCCCGCGACAGGATATGCCCCCAAACACAACGTGGACATATCACAGAAAACAGAGCTGTTTTTAGCAAAGTGACTACCTGTAGATTTTGGCCTCTAGCTCAGCCGCCACCTATGGAAACCTACCAAACCTGTGCATTTCTGAAAACTAGAGACCTAGGGGAATCCAAGGAGGGGTGACTTGCGGGGCTCGGACCAGGTTCTGTTACCCAGAATCCTTTGCAAACCTCAAAATTTGGCTAAAAAAACACATGTTCCTCACATTTCTGTGGCAGAAAGTTCTGGAATCTGAGAGGAGCCACAAATTTCCTTCCACCCAGCGTTCCCCCACGTCTCCCGATAAAAATGATACCTCACTTGTGTGGGTAGGCCTAGCGCCCGCGACAGGATATGCCCCCAAACACAACGTGGACATATCACAGAAAACAGAGCTGTTTTTAGCAAAGTGACTACCTGTAGATTTTGGCCTCTAGCTCAGCCGCCACCTAGGGAAACCTACCAAACCTGTGCATTTCTGAAAACTAGAGACCTAGGGGAATCCAAGGAGGGGTGACTTGCGGGGCTCGGACCAGGTTCTGTTACCCAGAATCCTTTGCAAATCTCAAAATTTGGCTAAAAAAACACATGTTCCTCACATTTCTGTGGCAGAAAGTTCTGGAATCTGAGAGGAGCCACAAATTTCCTTCCACCCAGCGTTCCCCCACGTCTCCCGATAAAAATGATACCTCACTTGTGTGGGTAGGCCTAGCGCCCGCGACAGGATATGCCCCAAAACACAACGTGGACATATCACAGAAAACAGAGCTGTTTTTAGCAAAGTGACTACCTGTAGATTTTGGCCTCTAGCTCAGCCGCCACCTAGGGAAACCTACCAAACCTGTGCATTTCTGAAAACTAGAGACCTAGGGGAATCCAAGGAGGGGTGACTTGCGGGGCTCGGACCAGGTTCTGTTACCCAGAATCCTTTGCAAACCTCAAAATTTGGTTAAAAAAACACATGTTCCTCACATTTCTGTGGCAGAAAGTTCTGGAATCTGAGAGGAGCCACAAATTTCCTTCCACCCAGCGTTCCCCCGCGTCTCCCGATAAAAATGATACCTCACTTGTGTGGGTAGGCCTAGCGCCCGCGACAGGATATGCCCCCAAACACAACGTGGACATATCACAGAAAACAGAGCTGTTTTTAGCAAAGTGACTACCTGTAGATTTTGGCCTCTAGCTCAGCCGCCACCTAGGGAAACCTACCAAACCTGTGCATTTCTGAAAACTAGAGACCTAGGGGAATCCAAGGAGGGGTGACTTGCGGGGCTCGGACCAGGTTCTGTTACCCAGAATCCTTTGCAAATCTCAAAATTTGGCTAAAAAAACACATGTTCCTCACATTTCTGTGGCAGAAAGTTCTGGAATCTGAGAGGAGCCACAAATTTCCTTCCACCCAGCGTTCCCCCACGTCTCCCGATAAAAATGATACCTCACTTGTGTGGGTAGGCCTAGCGCCCGCGACAGGATATGCCCCAAAACACAACGTGGACATATCACAGAAAACAGAGCTGTTTTTAGCAAAGTGACTACCTGTAGATTTTGGCCTCTAGCTCAGCCGCCACCTAGGGAAACCTACCAAACCTGTGCATTTCTGAAAACTAGAGACCTAGGGGAATCCAAGGAGGGGTGACTTGCGGGGCTCGGACCAGGTTCTGTTACCCAGAATCCTTTGCAAACCTCAAAATTTGGCTAAAAAAACACATGTTCCTCACATTTCTGTGGCAGAAAGTTCTGAAATCTGAGAGGAGCCACAAATTTCCTTCCACCCAGCGTTCCCCCACGTCTCCCGATAAAAATGATACCTCACTTGTGTGGGTAGGCCTAGCGCCCGCGACAGGATATGCCCCAAAACACAACGTGGACATATAACAGAAAACAGAGCTGTTTTTAGCAAAGTGACTACCTGTAGATTTTGGCCTCTAGCTCAGCCGCCACCTAGGGAAACCTACCAAACCTGTGCATTTCTGAAAACTAGAGACCTAGGGGAATCCAAGGAGGGGTGACTTGCGGGGCTCGGACCAGGTTCTGTTACCCAGAATCCTTTGCAAACCTCAAAATTTGGCTAAAAAAACACATGTTCCTCACATTTCTGTGGCAGAAAGTTCTGGAATCTGAGAGGAGCCACAAATTTCCTTCCACCCAGCGTTCCCCCAAGTCTCCCGATAAAAATGATACCTCACTTGTGTGGGTAGGCCTAGCGCCCGCGACAGGATATGCCCCAAAACACAACGTGGACATATCACAGAAAACAGAGCTGTTTTTAGCAAAGTGACTACCTGTAGATTTTGGCCTCTAGCTCAGCCGCCACCTAGGGAAACCTACCAAACCTGTGCATTTCTGAAAACTAGAGACCTAGGGGAATCCAAGGAGGGGTGACTTGCGGGGCTCGGACCAGGTTCTGTTACCCAGAATCCTTTGCAAATCTCAAAATTTGGCTAAAAAAACACATGTTCCTCACATTTCTGTGGCAGAAAGTTCTGGAATCTGAGAGGAGCCACAAATTTCCTTCCACCCAGCGTTCCCCCACGTCTCCCGATAAAAATGATACCTCACTTGTGTGGGTAGGCCTAGCGCACGCGACAGGATATGCCCCAAAACACAACGTGGACATATCACAGAAAACAGAGCTGTTTTTAGCAAAGTGACTACCTGTAGATTTTGGCCTCTAGCTCAGCCGGCACCTAGGGAAACCTACCAAACCTGTGCATTTCTGAAAACTAGAGACCTAGGGGAATCCAAGGAGGGGTGACTTGTGTGGCTCGGACCAGGTTCTGTTACCCAGAATCCTTTGCAAACCTCAAAATTTGGCTAAAAAAACACATGTTCCTCACATTTCTGTGGCAGAAAGTTCTGGAATCTGAGAGGAGCCACAAATTTCCTTCCACCCAGCGTTCCCCCACGTCTCCCGATAAAAATGATACCTCACTTGTGTGGGTAGGCCTAGCGCACGCGACAGGATATGCCCCAAAACACAACGTGGACATATCACAGAAAACAGAGCTGTTTTTAGCAAAGTGACTACCTGTAGATTTTGGCCTCTAGCTCAGCCGGCACCTAGGGAAACCTACCAAACCTGTGCATTTCTGAAAACTAGAGACCTAGGGGAATCCAAGGAGGGGTGACTTGTGTGGCTCGGACCAGGTTCTGTTACCCAGAATCCTTTGCAAACCTCAAAATTTGGCTAAAAAAACACATGTTCCTCACATTTCTGTGGCAGAAAGTTCTGGAATCTGAGAGGAGCCACAAATTTCCTTCCACCCAGCGTTCCCCCACGTCTCCTGATCAAAATGATACCTCACTTGTGTGGGTAGGCCTAGCGCCCGCGACAGGATATGCCCCAATACACAACGTGGACACATCACAGAAAACAGAGCTGTTTTTAGCAAAGTGACTACCTGGAGATTTTGGCCTCTAGCTCAGCCGCCACCTAGGGAAACCTACCAAACCTGTACATTTCTGAAAACTAGAGACCTAGGGGAATCCAAGGAGGGGTGACTTGTGGGGCTCGGACCAGGTTCTGTTACCCAGAATCCTTTGCAAACCTCAAAATTTGGCTAAAAAAACACATGTCCCTCACATTTCTGTGGCAGAAAGTTCTGGAATCTAAGAGGAGCTACAAATTTCCTTCCACCCAGCGTTCCCCCAAGTCTCCCGATAACAATGATACCTCACTTGCGTGGGTAGGCCTAGCGCCGGCGACAGGAAACACCCCAAAGCGCAACGTGGACACATCCTAAATTTTGGAAAAAAACAGAGGTGTTTTTTGCGAAGTGCCTACCTGTAGATTTTGGCCTCTAGCTCAGCCGGCACCTAGGGAAACCTACCAAACCTGTGCATTTCTGAAAACTAGAGACCTAGGGGAATCCAAGGAGGGGTGACTTGCGGGGCTCGGACCAGGTTCTGTTACCCAGAATCCTTTGCAAACCTCAAAATTTGGCTAAAAAAACACATGTTCCTCACATTTCTGTGGCAGAAAGTTCTGGAATCTGAGAGGAGCCACAAATTTCCTTCCACCCAGTGTTCCCCCACGTCTCCCGATAAAAATGATACCTCACTTGTGTGGGTAGGCCTAGCGCCCGCGACAGGATATGCCCCAAAACACAACGTGGACATATCACAGAAAACAGAGCTGTTTTTAGCAAAGTGACTACCTGTAGATTTTGGCCTCTAGCTCAGCCGCCACCTAGGGAAACCTACCAAACCTGTGCATTTCTGAAAACTAGAGACCTAGGGGAATCCAAGGAGGGGTGACTTGCGGGGCTCGGACCAGGTTCTGTTACCCAGAATCCTTTGCAAACCTCAAAATTTGGCTAAAAAAACACATGTTCCTCACATTTCTGTGGCAGAAAGTTCTGGAATCTGAGAGGAGCCACAAATTTCCTTCCACCCAGCGTTCCCCCAAGTCTCCCGATAAAAATGATACCTCACTTGTGTGGGTAGGCTTAGCGCCCGCGACAGGATATGCCCCAAAACACAACGTGGACATATCACAGAAAACAGAGCTGTTTTTAGCAAAGTGACTACCTGTAGATTTTGGCCTCTAGCTCAGCCGCCACCTAGGGAAACCTACCAAACCTGTGCATTTCTGAAAACTAGAGACCTAGGGGAATCCAAGGAGGGGTGACTTGCGGGGCTCGGACCAGGTTCTGTTACCCAGAATCCTTTGCAAATCTCAAAATTTGGCTAAAAAAACACAAGTTCCTCACATTTCTGTGGCAGAAAGTTCTGGAATCTGAGAGGAGCCACAAATTTCCTTCCACCCAGCGTTCCCCCACGTCTCCCGATAAAAATGATACCTCACTTGTGTGGGTAGGCCTAGCGCACGCGACAGGATATGCCCCAAAACACAACGTGGACATATCACAGAAAACAGAGCTGTTTTTAGCAAAGTGACTACCTGTAGATTTTGGCCTCTAGCTCAGCCGGCACCTAGGGAAACCTACCCAACCTGTGCATTTCTGAAAACTAGAGACCTAGGGGAATCCAAGGAGGGGTGACTTGTGTGGCTCGGACCAGGTTCTGTTACCCAGAATCCTTTGCAAACCTCAAAATTTGGCTAAAAAAACACATGTTCCTCACATTTCTGTGGCAGAAAGTTCTGGAATCTGAGAGGAGCCACAAATTTCCTTCCACCCAGCGTTCCCCCACGTCTCCCGATAAAAATGATACCTCACTTGTGTGGGTAGGCCTAGCGCACGCGACAGGATATGCCCCAAAACACAACGTGGACATATCACAGAAAACAGAGCTGTTTTTAGCAAAGTGACTACCTGTAGATTTTGGCCTCTAGCTCAGCCGGCACCTAGGGAAACCTACCAAACCTGTGCATTTCTGAAAACTAGAGACCTAGGGGAATCCAAGGAGGGGTGACTTGTGTGGCTCGGACCAGGTTCTGTTACCCAGAATCCTTTGCAAACCTCAAAATTTGGCTAAAAAAACACATGTTCCTCACATTTCTGTGGCAGAAAGTTCTGGAATCTGAGAGGAGCCACAAATTTCCTTCCACCCAGCGTTCCCCCACGTCTCCCGATCAAAATGATACCTCACTTGTGTGGGTAGGCCTAGCGCCCGCGACAGGATATGCCCCAATACACAACGTGGACACATCACAGAAAACAGAGCTGTTTTTAGCAAAGTGACTACCTGGAGATTTTGGCCTCTAGCTCAGCCGCCACCTAGGGAAACCTACCAAACCTGTGCATTTATGAAAACTAGAGACCTAGGGGAATCCAAGGAGGGGTGACTTGCGGGGCTCGGACCAGGTTCTGTTACCCAGAATCCTTTGCAAATCTCAAAATTTGGCTAAAAAAACACATGTTCCTCACATTTCTGTGGCAGAAAGTTCTGGAATCTGAGAGGAGCCACAAATTTCCTTCCACCCAGGGTTCCCCCACGTCTCCCGATCAAAATGATACCTCACTTGTGTGGGTAGGCCTAGCGCCCGCGACAGGATATGCCCCAAAACACAACGCGGACATATCACAGAAAACAGAGCTGTTTTTAGCAAAGTGACTACCTGGAGATTTTGGCCTCTAGCTCAGCCGCCACCTAGGGAAACCTACCAAACCTGTACATTTCTGAAAACTAGAGACCTAGGGGAATCCAAGGAGGGGTGACTTGTGGGGCTCGGACCAGGTTCTGTTACCCAGAATCCTTTGCAAACCTCAAAATTTGGCTAAAAAAACACATGTCCCTCACATTTCTGTGGCAGAAAGTTCTGGAATCTGAGAGGAGCTACAAATTTCCTTCCACCCAGCGTTCCCCCAAGTCTCCCGATAACAATGATACCTCACTTGCGTGGGTAGGCCTAGCGCCGGCGACAGGAAACACCCCAAAGCGCAACGTGGACACATCCTAAATTTTGGAAAAAAACAGAGGTGTTTTTTGCGAAGTGCCTACCTGTAGATTTTGGCCTCTAGCTCAGCCGGCACCTAGGGAAACCTACCAAACCTGTGCATTTCTGAAAACTAGAGACCTAGGGGAATCCAAGGAGGGGTGACTTGCGGGACTCGGACCAGGTTCTGTTACCCAGAATCCTTTGCAAATCTCAAAATTTGGCTAAAAAAATACATGTTCCTCACATTTCTGTGGCAGAAAGTTCTGGAATCTGAGAGGAGCCACAAATTTCCTTCCACCCAGCGTTCCCCCACGTCTCCCGATAAAAATGATACCTCACTTGTGTGGGTAGGCCTAGCGCCCGCGACAGGATATGCCCCAAAACACAACGTGGACATATCACAGAAAACAGAGCTGTTTTTTGCGAAGTGCCTACCTGTAGATTTTGGCCTCTAGCTCAGCCGGCACCTAGGGAAACCTACCAAACCTGTGCATTTCTGAAAACTAGAGACCTAGGGGAATCCAAGGAGGGGTGACTTGCGGGGCTCGGACCAGGTTCTGTTACCCAGAATCCTTTGCAAACCTCAAAATTTGGCTAAAAAAACACATGTTCCTCACATTTCTGTGGCAGAAAGTTCTGAAATCTGAGAGGAGCCACAAATTTCCTTCCACCCAGCGTTCCCCCACGTCTCCCGATAAAAATGATACCTCACTTGTGTGGGTAGGCCTAGCGCCCGCGACAGGATATGCCCCAAAACACAACGTGGACATATCACAGAAAACAGAGCTGTTTTTAGCAAAGTGACTACCTGTAGATTTTGGCCTCTAGCTCAGCCGCCACCTAGGGAAACCTACCAAACCTGTGCATTTCTGAAAACTAGAGACCTAGGGGAATCCAGGAAGGGGTGACTTGCGGGGCTCGGACCAGGTTCTGTTACCCAGAATCCTTTGCAAATCTCAAAATTTGGCTAAAAAAACACATGTTCCTCACATTTCTGTGGCAGAAAGTTCTGGAATCTGAGAGGAGCCACAAATTTCCTTCCACCCAGCGTTCCCCCACGTCTCCCGATAAAAATGATACCTCACTTGTGTGGGTAGGCCTAGCGCCCGCGACAGGATATGCCCCAAAACACAACGTGGACATATCACAGAAAACAGAGCTGTTTTTTGCGAAGTGCCTACCTGTAGATTTTGGCCTCTAGCTCAGCCGGCACCTAGGGAAACCTACCAAACCTGTGCATTTCTGAAAACTAGAGACCTAGGGGAATCCAAGGAGGGGTGACTTGCGGGGCTCGGACCAGGTTCTGTTACCCAGAATCCTTTGCAAACCTCAAAATTTGGCTAAAAACATGTTCCTCACATTTCTGTGGCAGAAAGTTCTGAAATCTGAGAGGAGCCACAAATTTCCTTCCACCCAGCGTTCCCCCACGTCTCCCGATAAAAATGATACCTCACTTGTGTGGGTAGGCCTAGCGCCCGCGACAGGATATGCCCCAAAACACAACGTGGACATATCACAGAAAACAGAGCTGTTTTTAGCAAAGTGACTACCTGTAGATTTTGGCCTCTAGCTCAGCCGCCACCTAGGGAAACCTACCAAACCTGTGCATTTCTGAAAACTAGAGACCTAGGGGAATCCAAGGAGGGGTGACTTGCGGGGCTCGGACCAGGTTCTGTTACCCAGAATCCTTTGCAAACCTCAAAATTTGGCTAAAAAAACACATGTTCCTCACATTTCTGTGGCAGAAAGTTCTGGAATCTGAGAGGAGCCACAAATTTCCTTCCACCCAGCGTTCCCCCAAGTCTCCCGATAAAAATGATACCTCACTTGTGTGGGTAGGCCTAGCGCCCGCGACAGGATATGCCCCAAAACACAACGTGGACATATCACAGAAAACAGAGCTGTTTTTAGCAAAGTGACTACCTGTAGATTTTGGCCTCTAGCTCAGCCGCCACCTAGGGAAACCTACCAAACCTGTGCATTTCTGAAAACTAGAGACCTAGGGGAATCCAAGAAGGGGTGACTTGTGGGGCTCGGACCAGGTTCTGTTACCCAGAATCCTTTGCAAATCTCAAAATTTGGCTAAAAAAACACATGTTCCTCACATTTCTGTGGCAGAAAGTTCTGGAATCTGAGAGGAGCCACAAATTTCCTTCCACCCAGCGTTCCCCCACGTCTCCCGATAAAAATGATACCTCACTTGTGTGGGTAGGCCTAGCGCACGCGACAGGATATGCCCCAAAACACAACGTGGACATATCACAGAAAACAGAGCTGTTTTTAGCAAAGTGACTACCTGTAGATTTTGGCCTCTAGCTCAGCCGGCACCTAGGGAAACCTACCAAACCTGTGCATTTCTGAAAACTAGAGACCTAGGGGAATCCAAGGAGGGGTGACTTGTGTGGCTCGGACCAGGTTCTGTTACCCAGAATCCTTTGCAAACCTCAAAATTTGGCTAAAAAAACACATGTTCCTCACATTTCTGTGGCAGAAAGTTCTGGAATCTGAGAGGAGCCACAAATTTCCTTCCACCCAGCGTTCCCCCACGTCTCCCGATAAAAATGATACCTCACTTGTGTGGGTAGGCCTAGCGCACGCGACAGGATATGCCCCAAAACACAACGTGGACATATCACAGAAAACAGAGCTGTTTTTAGCAAAGTGACTACCTGTAGATTTTGGCCTCTAGCTCAGCCGCCACCTAGGGAAACCTACCAAACCTGTGCATTTCTGAAAACTAGAGACCTAGGGGAATCCAAGGAGGGGTGACTTGCGGGGCTCGGACCAGGTTCTGTTACCCAGAATCCTTTGCAAACCTCAAAATTTGGCTAAAAAAACACATGTTCCTCACATTTCTGTGGCAGAAAGTTCTGGAATCTGAGAGGAGCCACAAATTTCCTTCCACCCAGCGTTCCCCCACGTCTCCCGATCAAAATGATACCTCACTTGTGTGGGTAGGCCTAGCGCCCGCGACAGGATATGCCCCAATACACAACGTGGACACATCACAGAAAACAGAGCTGTTTTTAGCAAAGTGACTACCTGGAGATTTTGGCCTCTAGCTCAGCCGCCACCTAGGGAAACCTACCAAACCTGTACATTTCTGAAAACTAGAGACCTAGGGGAATCCAAGGAGGGGTGACTTGTGGGGCTCGGACCAGGTTCTGTTACCCAGAATCCTTTGCAAACCTCAAAATTTGGCTAAAAAAACACATGTCCCTCACATTTCTGTGGCAGAAAGTTCTGGAATCTAAGAGGAGCTACAAATTTCCTTCCACCCAGCGTTCCCCCAAGTCTCCCGATCAAAATGATACCTCACTTGTGTGGGTAGGCCTAGCGCCCGCGACAGGATATGCCCCAATACACAACGTGGACACATCACAGAAAACAGAGCTGTTTTTAGCAAAGTGACTACCTGGAGATTTTGGCCTCTAGCTCAGCCGCCACCTAGGGAAACCTACCAAACCTGTGCATTTATGAAAACTAGAGACCTAGGGGAATCCAAGGAGGGGTGACTTGCGGGGCTCGGACCAGGTTCTGTTACCCAGAATCCTTTGCAAATCTCAAAATTTGGCTAAAAAAACACATGTTCCTCACATTTCTGTGGCAGAAAGTTCTGGAATCTGAGAGGAGCCACAAATTTCCTTCCACCCAGGGTTCCCCCACGTCTCCCGATCAAAATGATACCTCACTTGTGTGGGTAGGCCTAGCGCCCGCGACAGGATATGCCCCAAAACACAACGCGGACATATCACAGAAAACAGAGCTGTTTTTAGCAAAGTGACTACCTGGAGATTTTGGCCTCTAGCTCAGCCGCCACCTAGGGAAACCTACCAAACCTGTACATTTCTGAAAACTAGAGACCTAGGGGAATCCAAGGAGGGGTGACTTGTGGGGCTCGGACCAGGTTCTGTTACCCAGAATCCTTTGCAAACCTCAAAATTTGGCTAAAAAAACACATGTCCCTCACATTTCTGTGGCAGAAAGTTCTGGAATCTGAGAGGAGCTACAAATTTCCTTCCACCCAGCGTTCCCCCAAGTCTCCCGATAACAATGATACCTCACTTGCGTGGGTAGGCCTAGCGCCGGCGACAGGAAACACCCCAAAGCGCAACGTGGACACATCCTAAATTTTGGAAAAAAACAGAGGTGTTTTTTGCGAAGTGCCTACCTGTAGATTTTGGCCTCTAGCTCAGCCGGCACCTAGGGAAACCTACCAAACCTGTGCATTTCTGAAAACTAGAGACCTAGGGGAATCCAAGGAGGGGTGACTTGCGGGGCTCGGACCAGGTTCTGTTACCCAGAATCCTTTGCAAATCTCAAAATTTGGCTAAAAAAACACATGTTCCTCACATTTCTGTGGCAGAAAGTTCTGGAATCTGAGAGGAGCCACAAATTTCCTTCCACCCAGCGTTCCCCCACGTCTCCCGATAAAAATGATACCTCACTTGTGTGGGTAGGCCTAGCGCCCGCGACAGGATATGCCCCAAAACACAACGTGGACATATCACAGAAAACAGAGCTGTTTTTTGCGAAGTGCCTACCTGTAGATTTTGGCCTCTAGCTCAGCCGGCACCTAGGGAAACCTACCAAACCTGTGCATTTCTGAAAACTAGAGACCTAGGGGAATCCAAGGAGGGGTGACTTGCGGGGCTCGGACCAGGTTCTGTTACCCAGAATCCTTTGCAAACCTCAAAAGTTGGCTAAAAAAACACATGTTCCTCACATTTCTGTGGCAGAAAGTTCTGAAATCTGAGAGGAGCCACAAATTTCCTTCCACCCAGCGTTCCCCCACGTCTCCCGATAAAAATGATACCTCACTTGTGTGGGTAGGCCTAGCGCCCGCGACAGGATATGCCCCAAAACACAACGTGGACATATCACAGAAAACAGAGCTGTTTTTAGCAAAGTGACTACCTGTAGATTTTGGCCTCTAGCTCAGCCGCCACCTAGGGAAACCTACCAAACCTGTGCATTTCTGAAAACTAGAGACCTAGGGGAATCCAAGGAGGGGTGACTTGCGGGGCTCGGACCAGGTTCTGTTACCCAGAATCCTTTGCAAATCTCAAAATTTGGCTAAAAAAACACATGTTCCTCACATTTCTGTGGCAGAAAGTTCTGGAATCTGAGAGGAGCCACAAATTTCCTTCCACCCAGCGTTCCCCCACGTCTCCCGATAAAAATGATACCTCACTTGTGTGGGTAGGCCTAGCGCCCGCGACAGGATATGCCCCAAAACACAACGTGGACATATCACAGAAAACAGAGCTGTTTTTTGCGAAGTGCCTACCTGTAGATTTTGGCCTCTAGCTCAGCCGGCACCTAGGGAAACCTACCAAACCTGTGCATTTCTGAAAACTAGAGACCTAGGGGAATCCAAGGAGGGGTGACTTGCGGGGCTCGGACCAGGTTCTGTTACCCAGAATCCTTTGCAAACCTCAAAATTTGGCTAAAAAAACACATGTTCCTCACATTTCTGTGGCAGAAAGTTCTGAAATCTGAGAGGAGCCACAAATTTCCTTCCACCCAGCGTTCCCCCACGTCTCCCGATAAAAATGATACCTCACTTGTGTGGGTAGGCCTAGCGCCCGCGACAGGATATGCCCCAAAACACAACGTGGACATATCACAGAAAACAGAGCTGTTTTTAGCAAAGTGACTACCTGTAGATTTTGGCCTCTAGCTCAGCCGCCACCTAGGGAAACCTACCAAACCTGTGCATTTCTGAAAACTAGAGACCTAGGGGAATCCAAGGAGGGGTGACTTGCGGGGCTCGGACCAGGTTCTGTTACCCAGAATCCTTTGCAAACCTCAAAATTTGGCTAAAAAAACACATGTTCCTCACATTTCTGTGGCAGAAAGTTCTGGAATCTGAGAGGAGCCACAAATTTCCTTCCACCCAGCGTTCCCCCAAGTCTCCCGATAAAAATGATACCTCACTTGTGTGGGTAGGCCTAGCGCCCGCGACAGGATATGCCCCAAAACACAACGTGGACATATCACAGAAAACAGAGCTGTTTTTAGCAAAGTGACTACCTGTAGATTTTGGCCTCTAGCTCAGCCGCCACCTAGGGAAACCTACCAAACCTGTGCATTTCTGAAAACTAGAGACCTAGGGGAATCCAAGGAGGGGTGACTTGCGGGGCTCGGACCAGGTTCTGTTACCCAGAATCCTTTGCAAATCTCAAAATTTGGCTAAAAAAACACATGTTCCTCACATTTCTGTGGCAGAAAGTTCTGGAATCTGAGAGGAGCCACAAATTTCCTTCCACCCAGCGTTCCCCCACGTCTCCCGATAAAAATGATACCTCACTTGTGTGGGTAGGCCTAGCGCACGCGACAGGATATGCCCCAAAACACAACGTGGACATATCACAGAAAACAGAGCTGTTTTTAGCAAAGTGACTACCTGTAGATTTTGGCCTCTAGCTCAGCCGGCACCTAGCTAGGGAAACCTACCAAACCTGTGCATTTCTGAAAACTAGAGACCTAGGGGAATCCAAGGAGGGGTGACTTGTGTGGCTCGGACCAGGTTTCTGTTACCCAGAATCCTTTGCAAACCTCAAAATTTGGCTAAAAAAACACATGTTCCTCACATTTCTGTGGCAGAAAGTTCTGGAATCTGAGAGGAGCCACAAATTTCCTTCCACCCAGCGTTCCCCCACGTCTCCCGATAAAAATGATACCTCACTTGTGTGGGTAGGCCTAGCGCACGCGACAGGATATGCCCCAAAACACAACGTGGACATATCACAGAAAACAGAGCTGTTTTTAGCAAAGTGTGACTACCTGTAGATTTTGGCCTCTAGCTCAGCCGGCACCTAGGGAAACCTACCAAACCTGTGCATTTCTGAAAACTAGAGACCTAGGGGAATCCAAGGAGGGGTGACTTGTGTGGCTCGGACCAGGTTCTGTTACCCAGAATCCTTTGCAAACCTCAAAATTTGGCTAAAAAAACACATGTTCCTCACATTTCTGTGGCAGAAAGTTCTGGAATCTGAGAGGAGCCACAAATTTCCTTCCACCCAGCGTTCCCCCACGTCTCCCGATCAAAATGATACCTCACTTGTGTGGGTAGGCCTAGCGCCCGCGACAGGATATGCCCCAATACACAACGTGGACACATCACAGAAAACAGAGCTGTTTTTAGCAAAGTGACTACCTGGAGATTTTGGCCTCTAGCTCAGCCGCCACCTAGGGAAACCTACCAAACCTGTACATTTCTGAAAACTAGAGACCTAGGGGAATCCAAGGAGGGGTGACTTGTGGGGCTCGGACCAGGTTCTGTTACCCAGAATCCTTTGCAAACCTCAAAATTTGGCTAAAAAAACACATGTCCCCTCACATTTCTGTGGCAGAAAGTTCTGGAATCTAAGAGGAGCTACAAATTTCCTTCCACCCAGCGTTCCCCCAAGTCTCCCGATAACAATGATACCTCACTTGCGTGGGTAGGCCTAGCGCCGGCGACAGGAAACACCCCAAAGCGCAACGTGGACACATCCTAAATTTTGGAAAAAAACAGAGGTGTTTTTTGCGAAGTGCCTACCTGTAGATTTTGGCCTCTAGCTCAGCCGGCACCTAGGGAAACCTACCAAACCTGTGCATTTCTGAAAACTAGAGACCTAGGGGAATCCAAGGAGGGGTGACTTGCGGGGCTCGGACCAGGTTCTGTTACCCAGAATCCTTTGCAAACCTCAAAATTTGGCTAAAAAAACACATGTTCCTCACATTTCTGTGGCAGAAAGTTCTGGAATCTGAGAGGAGCCACAAATTTCCTTCCACCCAGCGTTCCCCCACGTCTCCCGATAAAAATGATACCTCACTTGTGTGGGTAGGCCCTAGCGCCCGCGACAGGATATGCCCCAAAACACAACGTGGACATATCACAGAAAACAGAGCTGTTTTTAGCAAAGTGACTACCTGTAGATTTTGGCCTCTAGCTCAGCCGCCACCTAGGGAAACCTACCAAACCTGTGCATTTCTGAAAACTAGAGACCTAGGGGAATCCAAGGGAGGGGTGACTTGCGGGGCTCGGACCAGGTTCTGTTACCCAGAATCCTTTGCAAACCTCAAAATTTGGCTAAAAAAACACATGTTCCTCACATTTCTGTGGCAGAAAGTTCTGGAATCTGAGAGGAGCCACAAATTTCCTTCCACCCAGCGTTCCCCCAAGTCTCCCGATAAAAATGATACCTCACTTGTGTGGGTAGGCCTAGCGCCCGCGACAGGATATGCCCCAAAACACAACGTGGACATATCACAGAAAACAGAGCTGTTTTTTAGCAAAGTGACTACCTGTAGATTTTGGCCTCTAGCTCAGCCGCCACCTAGGGAAACCTACCAAACCTGTGCATTTCTGAAAACTAGAGACCTAGGGGAATCCAAGGAGGGGTGACTTGCGGGGCTCGGACCAGGTTCTGTTACCCAGAATCCTTTGCAAATCTCAAAATTTGGCTAAAAAAACACATGTTCCTCACATTTTCTGTGGCAGAAAGTTCTGGAATCTGAGAGGAGCCACAAATTTCCTTCCACCCAGCGTTCCCCCACGTCTCCCGATAAAAATGATACCTCACTTGTGTGGGTAGGCCTAGCGCACGCGACAGGATATGCCCCAAAACACAACGTGGACATATCACAGAAAACAGAGCTGTTTTTAGCAAAGTGACTACCTGTAGATTTTGGCCTCTAGCTCAGCCGGCACCTAGGGAAACCTACCAAACCTGTGCATTTCTGAAAACTAGAGACCTAGGGGGAATCCAAGGAGTGGTGACTTGTGTGGCTCGGACCAGGTTCTGTTACCCAGAATCCTTTGCAAACCTCAAAATTTTGGCTAAAAAAACACATGTTCCTCACATTTCTGTGGCAGAAAGTTCTGGAATCTGAGAGGAGCCACAAATTTCCTTCCACCCAGCGTTCCCCCACGTCTCCCGATAAAAATGATACCTCACTTGTGTGGGTAGGCCTAGCGCACGCGACAGGATATGCCCCAAAACACAACGTGGACATATCACAGAAAAACAGAGCTGTTTTTAGCAAAGTGACTACCTGTAGATTTTGGCCTCTAGCTCAGCCGGCACCTAGGGAAACCTACCAAACCTGTGCATTTCTGAAAACTAGAGACCTAGGGGAATCCAAGGAGGGGTGACTTGTGTGGCTCGGACCAGGTTCTGTTACCCAGAATCCTTTGCAAACCTCAAAATTTGGCTAAAAAAACACATGTTCCTCACATTTCTGTGGCAGAAAGTTCTGGAATCTGAGAGGAGCCACAAATTTCCTTCCACCCAGCGTTCCCCCACGTCTCCCGATCAAAATGATACCTCACTTGTGTGGGTAGGCCTAGCGCCCGCGACAGGATATGCCCCAATACACAACGTGGACACATCACAGAAAACAGAGCTGTTTTTTGCGAAGTGCCTACCTGTAGATTTTGGCCTCTAGCTCAGCCGCCACCTAGGGAAACCTACCAAACCTGTGCATTTATGAAAACTAGAGACCTAGGGGAATCCAAGGAGGGGTGACTTGCGGGGCTCGGACCAGGTTCTGTTACCCAGAATCCTTTGCAAATCTCAAAATTTGGCTAAAAAAACACATGTTCCTCACATTTCTGTGGCAGAAAGTTCTGGAATCTGAGAGGAGCCACAAATTTCCTTCCACCCAGCGTTCCCCCCACGTCTCCCGATAAAAATGATACCTCACTTGTGTGGGTAGGCCTAGCGCCCGCGACAGGATATGCCCCCAAACACAACGTGGACATATCACAGAAAACAGAGCTGTTTTTAGCAAAGTGGACTACCTGTAGATTTTGGCCTCTAGCTCAGCCGCCACCTAGGGAAACCTACCAAACCTGTACATTTCTGAAAACTAGAGACCTAGGGGAAATCCAAGGAGGGGTGACTTGTGGGGCTCGGACCAGGTTCTGTTACCCAGAATCCTTTGCAAACCTCAAAATTTGGCTAAAAAAACACATGTCCCTCACATTTCTGTGGCAGAAAGTTCTGGAATCTGAGAGGAGCTACAAATTTCCTTCCACCCAGCGTTCCCCCAAGTCTCCCGATAACAATGATACCTCACTTGCGTGGGTAGGCCTAGCGCCGGCGACAGGAAACACCCCAAAGCGCAACGTGGACACATCCTAAATTTTGGAAAAAAACAGAGGTGTTTTTTGCGAAGTGCCTACCTGTAGATTTTGGCCTCTAGCTCAGCCGGCACCTAGGGAAACCTACCAAACCTGTGCATTTCTGAAAACTAGAGACCTAGGGGGAATCCAAGGAGGGGTGACTTGCGGGGCTCGGACCAGGGTTCTGTTACCCAGAATCCTTTGCAAATCTCAAAATTTGGCTAAAAAAACACATGTTCCTCACATTTCGTGTGGCAGAAAGTTCTGGAATCTGAGAGGAGCCACAAATTTCCTTCCACCCAGCGTTCCCCCACGTCTCCCGATAAAAATGATACCTCACTTGTGTGGGTAGGCCTAGCGCCCGCGACAGGATATGCCCCCAAACACAACGTGGGACATATCACAGGAAAACAGAGCTGTTTTTAGCAAAGTGACTACCTGTAGATTTGGCCTCTAGCTCAGCCGCCACCTAGGGACCTAGGAAACCTACCAAACGTGTGCATTTCTGAAAACTAGAGACCTAGGGGAATCCAAGGAGGGGTGACTTGCGGGGCTCGGACCAGGTTCTGTTACCCAGAATCCTTTGCAAACCTCAAAATTTGGCTAAAAAAAACACATGTTCCTCACATTTCTGTGGCAGAAAGTTCTGGAATCTGAAAGGAGCCACAAATTTCCTTCCACCCAGCGTTCCCCCCACGTCTCCCGATAAAAATGATACCTCACTTGTGTGGGTAAGGCCTAGCGCCCGCGACAGGATATGCCCCCAAACACAACGTGGACATATCACAGAAAACAGAGCTGTTTTTAGCAAAGAGACTACCTGTAGATTTTGGCCTCTAGCTCAGCCGCCACCTAGGGAAACCTACCAAACCTGTGCATTTCTGAAAACTAGAGACCTAGGGGAATCCAAGGAGGGGTGACTTGCGGGGCTCGGACCAGGTTCTGTTACCCCAGGAATCCTTTGCAAATCTCAAAATTTGGCTAAAAAAACACATGTTCCTCACATTTCTGTGGCAGAAAGTTCTGGAATCTGAGAGGAGCCACAAATTTCCTTCCACCCAGCGTTCCCCCACGTCTCCCGATAAAAATGATACCTCACTTGTGTGGGTAGGCCTAGCGCCCGCGACAGGATATGCCCCAAAACACAACGTGGACATATCACAGAAAACAGAGCTGTTTTTTGCGAAGTGCCTACCTGTAGATTTTGGCCTCTAGCTCAGCCGGCACCTAGGGAAACCTACCAAACCTGTGCATTTCTGAAAACTAGAGACCTAGGGGAATCCAAGGAGGGGTGACTTGCGGGGCTCGGACCATGTTCTGTTACCCAGAATCCTTTGCAAATCTCAAATTTGGCTAAAAAAACACATGTTCCTCACATTTCTGTGGCAGAAAGTTCTGGAATCTGAGAGGAGCCACAAATTTCCTTCCACCCAGCGTTCTCCCCAACGTCTCCCGATAAAAATGATACCTCACTTGTGTGGGTAGGCTAGCGCCCGCGACAGGATATGCCCCAAAACACAACGTGGACATATCACAGAAAACAGAGCTGTTTTTAGCAAAGTGACTACCTGTAGATTTTGGCCTCTAGCTCAGCCGCCACCTAGGGAAACCTACCAAACCTGTGCATTTCTGAAAACTAGAGACCTAGGGGAATCCAAGGAGGGGTGACTTGCGGGGCTCGGACCAGGGTTCTGTTACCCAGAATCCTTTGCAAATCTCAAAATTTGGCTAAAAAAACACATGTTCCTCACATTTCTGTGGCAGAAAGTTCTGGAATCTGAGAGGAGCCACAAATTTCCTTCCACCCAGCGTTCCCCCACGTCTCCCCGATAAAAATGATACCTCACTTGTGTGGGTAGGCCTAGCGCACGCGACAGGATATGCCCCAAAACACAACGTGGACATATCACAGAAAACAGAGCTGTTTTTTAGCAAAGTGACTACCTGTAGATTTTGGCCTCTAGCTCAGCCGGCACCTAGGGAAACCTACCAAACCTGTGCATTTCTGAAAACTAGAGACCTAGGGGAATCCAAGGAGGGGTGACTTGTGTGGCTCGGACCAGGTTCTGTTACCCAGAATCCTTTGCAAACCTCAAAATTTGGCTAAAAAAACACATGTTCCTCACATTTCTGTGGCAGAAAGTTCTGGAATCTGAGAGGAGCCACAAATTTTCCTTCCACCCAGCGTTCCCCCACGTCTCCCGATCAAAATGATACCTCACTTGTGTGGGTAGCCTAGCGCCCGCGACAGGATATGCCCCAAAACACAACGCGGACATATCACAGAAAACAGAGCTGTTTTTAGCAAAGTGACTACCTGGAGATTTTGGCCTCTAGCTCAGCCGCCACCTAGGGAAACCTACCAAACCTGTACATTTCTGAAAACTAGAGACCTAGGGGAATCCAAGGAGGGGGTGACTTGTGGGGCTCGGACCAGGTTCTGTTACCCAGAATCCTTTGCAAACCTCAAAATTTGGCTAAAAAAACACATGTCCCTCACATTTCTGTGGCAGAAAGTTCTGGAATCTGAGAGGAGCTACAATTTCCTTCCACCCAGCGTTCCCCCAAGTCTCCCGATAACAATGATACCTCACTTGCGTGGGTAGGCCTAGCGCCGGCGACAGGAAACACCCCAAAGCGCAACGTGGGACACATCCTAAATTTTGGAAAAAAAACAGAGGTGTTTT